>NW_027519007.1:35000-38815 GCF_043159265.1 Tasmannia lanceolata
TGTATTGAGTGTTTCTTATTGAGTCTTTCTTACTTTCTTTCATACTGAGATACATGGACATACAATACCAATAAAGTCATTTTTATTTTTAGGAACGTACATTAATTTCAGATTGATACAGAACGAAAGTATGATATTCGATCATGAACTAACCAACAATAATATTTTCTTAAGTTGAAGTAAATCAACTTTATTTCATAGTTTTATTTCATAAGTAAATAAAAAAAAAAGGAGTAATCAGCTGTGACGCGTTCACTAAAAAAAAATCCTTTTGTAGCTAATCATTTATTGGGAAAAATTGAGAAGCTCAACATGAGGGAGGAGAAAGAGATAATAGTAACTTGGTCCCGAGCATCTACCATTATACCCACAATGATAGGCCATACAATTGCTATTCATAATGGAAAAGAACATTTACCCATTTATATAATAGATCGTATGGTGGGTCACAAATTGGGAGAATTCGCACCGACTCTGACTTTCCAGGGACACGCGAGAAACAATAATGGATCTCGTCGTTAATAAAGTGAAATAGGTGCTCGTCATTCATTGGTGGGAGGTAACCCTTATGTCAAAGTGGAGAAGGTGGAAGAGGAGCATGAAAAAGCATAGGAAGAAGAAGAGCTCTAGTACAGAAGTACAAGCTTTAGCTCAACATATATGTATGTCTGCTCACAAAGCACGAAGAGTCATTGATCAGATTCGTGGGCGTTCCTATGAGGAAACACTTATGCTACTAGAACTTATGCCTTATCGAGCATCTTATCCCATTTTAAAATTGGTTTATTCTGCAGCAGCAAATGCTAGTCACAATAAGGGTTTCAACGAAGCTGATTTAGTCATTAGTCAAGCCGAAGTCAATGGGGGTACTATCATTAAAAAGTTAAAACCTCGGGCTCGAGGACGTAGTTATCCGATAAAAAGACCCACCTGTCATATAAATATCGTTTTGAAAGATCAATCTAAAACGAAAACTGAACAAGATTTTCTTTTAGAGAATAAAGGTGTATTTAAGGATACTATAATAGAGAGATACCTAGAGAAAGAGAGAGAGAGATAAACTTCTGCCTCCTTCGGTTTCCGAATTGGAATAGAGATAAATAGATATATATAGAGAGAGAAAGAGATCGGGATAAATATGATATGGGAAAAAAAATAAATCCACTTGGTTTCCGACTTGGTGCAAACCAAAGTCATCGTTCCCTTTGGTTCGCACAACCCAAAAGTTATTCCAGGGGTCTCCAGGAAGATGAAAAAATACGGGATTGTATCAAGAATTATGTACAAAAAAATATGAGATCTGGTTCAGAAGGAATTGCACATATAGAGATTAAAAAAAAAATCGACCTAATTCAGGTCATAATCTATATTGGATTCCCAAATTTGTTAATAGAGGGTCGAACGCGAGGAATCGAAGAATTACGGATCAATGTACAAAAAGGGTTTCGTTCTGTGAACCGGAGACTTAACATTGCTATCACAAGAGTTGCAAAACCTTATGGACAACCTAATATTCTTGCAGAATATATAGCTCTACAATTAAAGAATAGAGTTTCGTTTCGAAAGGCAATGAAAAAAGCTATTGAATTAACTGAACAAGCTGATACAAAAGGAATTCAAGTGCAAATTGCAGGGCGTATCGACGGAAAAGAAATTGCACGTGTCGAATGGATCAGAGAAGGTAGGGTTCCCCTACAAACCATTCGAGCTAAAATTGATCATTGTTCCTATACAGTTCGAACTATCTATGGGGTATTAGGCATCAAAATTTGGATATTTGTAGATGAGCAATAATGGGTCTTTCCTTCCCATTCTATACTGCGATAGAACAAAAAATGACAAACTCTTTCATTCATTCTTTTTCCCTTCAATCAAAAATGAACAATTCTAATTAGAATTATTAATTATTTCTAATTATTAATTATAATTATATAGGGTTGAATAAAAATTCGATTGATCATTTGGTAGAATTGCTATGCTTAGTGTGTGACTCGTTGGTTTTTTCTTTAGAGTTGGATTCAAAAAAAAAAAAAAACAATGGACCAGCCCATAACTAATAACTAGAGAACTAATAACCAGCTCATTGCTTCGTATTATCGAGATCCAAGAAAGCAGTCACTATATGATGTGTTGATCATATAGTTGTAGCAACTGAAATCGTTTTTTTTTTTTTCATAAAGGAAAAAAAAATCTGATTATGGTTTGTAAAGCGAAAATAGAGGGATATGGGTAAAAGGAGGGGTGAGAGAAAGAAAGGAGGAGAATATCAATCAATGCTATATGATTCCAATATGTATGGTCTATGAATCATCTCATAAAAGGCAGCGTGATAAAGCATCAATACGGATTCGTTTATAAGTAGATGAATCCGGTTCATAGGAAAAATGAAAATAATAAAGAGCCTCGAGTCAATAGAGACTGAGGAGATTGACTCGGGAACAAATGAAATTGGGAGCTCCACTGTAGAGTTCAGACCTAACCATTAATGGAGAAGCTATGGGAACGACGGAACCTGTGACTGCACAAGATTCTATTAAAAACGAATCCTAATGATTCATTGGGTGGGATGGCGAAACCAACCAAGAACCCTTTTATTTATTCTGAAAGGTCATGGGTTGACCCTACGAATGAAGCAGATTTTAAAGAGTCAATATTCGCCCGCGAACCTTTCCTTATTGGATTGCAAAATTTTGGGCGATTCCATTCAGTAAAGGCCAAAAGAAGGATTCGTTATAAAAAGAAAGGCATTCATTATCCATAAATAGAAATATACGTCCTATAAATTATAAATCGAAATAGAAAGATACGTCTAGCTGCTGTATATACAAGATATACAGATTCCTACATGATGGATTAACTATCAAGAAATCCCATGATTCAGTGTATTATTCATTAAATACATGTGTATTTGTAATATTATTGAATCGTTTCATTCGCGAGGAGCTGGATGAGACGAAACTCTCATGTCCGGTTCTGCAGTAGAGATGGGGTTGAGAAACAACCATCAACTATAACCCCAAAAGAACCAGATTCCGTAAACAACATAGAGGAAGAATGAAGGGAATATCTTATCGAGGCAATCGTATTTGTTTCGGTAGATACGCTCTTCAGGCACTTGAACCCGCTTGGATCACATCTAGACAAATAGAAGCAGGGCGACGAGCAATGACACGATATGCGCGTCGTGGTGGAAAAATCTGGGTACGTATATTTCCCGACAAACCCGTTACAGTCAGACCCACAGAAACACGTATGGGTTCGGGTAAGGGATCCCCCGAATATTGGGTATCCGTCGTTAAACCGGGTCGAATACTTTATGAAATGGGCGGAGTCTCAGAAACTGTAGCCAGAGCAGCTATTTCAATAGCTGCGTGCAAAATGCCTATACGAACTCAATTCGTTATTGTGGGATAGGGATGTGAAACCAAAAGAAAGGAGTATTTTTGATGAAAAATACAATTGCAGATTTATTTATTTCTGGACAGACAATATTTCTTTCTTTTTTCCTTCGCCCTTTGCATTGAAATAAGAGATTCAAAAAAAAAAAAATGATATGATTCAACCTCAGACCCATTTGAATGTAGCGGACAACAGCGGGGCTCGAGAATTGATGTGTATTCGAATAATCGGAGCTAGTAATCGCCGATATGCTCATATCGGTGATGTTATTGTTGCTGTAATCAAAGAAGCAGTACCCAATATGCCTCTCGAAAGATCAGAAGTGATCAGAGCTGTAATTGTACGTACATGTAAAGAACTCAAACGTGACAACGGTATGATAATACGATATGATGACAATGCAGCGGTTGTCATTG
>NW_027519008.1:0-10000 GCF_043159265.1 Tasmannia lanceolata
GGAATGCAATAGGAAAAATAAATAGTAATAGATCTTTCTTTATTCTTTCTTTCCTCCATCCCATCCGTATTAATACAGATAGGCTTCTTATCATGATTCATGAAATGAACTAATGTAGAGTGTCTAATTCTTTTTCGTAATCGAAAGATATGGGTAGAAATATCTATTGATACAACGAGTATTTTATTGAAAGATTAAGCTATTACTGAACAAAGATAAATTGTAATATTAATTATAAAATAAATTATGAGAGCAATTCGGAAGCACTTTGAATTTGTTATTATAGCAGACAGAATTCCATTGGTCTAATTAGGGACTCCCTGATGCATCTTTACTCTATTCACTCTCAAAAAATGCCGAGGTAATACTGAATCAGTCCTTAGATTTATTTGTGGCCATCGAGGAGCCGTATGAAGCTGAGGTCTCATGTACGGTTCTGAAATAGCGATGGGAACAGTGATGTTATCATCGACTATGATTATCTAACAGTTCAAGTACAATTGATATAGTTGAGGCACAGTCAAAATATGGGTTTTGGGGATGGAATCTGTGGCGTCAACCCATAGGGTTTATAGTTTTTATAATTTCTTCCCTAGCAGAATGTGAGAGATTACCTTTTGATTTACCAGAAGCAGAAGAAGAATTAGTAGCGGGTTATCAAACCGAATATTCAGGTATCAAATTTGGTTTATTTTACGTTGCTTCTTACCTAAATCTACTAGTTTCTTCATTATTTGTAACAGTTCTTTACTTGGGCGGGTGGAATCTCTCTATTCCGTACATATTCATTCCTGAACTTTTCGGAATAAATAAAACGGGGGGAGTATTTGGAACAACGATTGGTATCCTTATTACATTAGCTAAAGCTTATTTGTTCCTGTTCATTCCTATCACAACAAGATGGACTTTACCTAGGATGAGAATGGACCAACTATTAAATCTTGGATGGAAATTTCTTTTACCCATTTCTCTGGGTAATCTATTATTGACAACTTCTTCCCAACTCCTTTCACTGTAACAGTATATGATACTCTAGATTCATAACCTCCCTTAAGCAAGAGAAAGAAATATCAAATTATTCATGGATAGCCACGATATGTTCCCTATGATGACTGGGTTCATGAATTATGGTCAACAAACAGTACGAGCTGCAAGGTACATTGGTCAAAGTTTCATGATTACCTTATCCCACGCGAATCGTTTACCTATAACTATTCAATATCCTTATGAAAAATCGATCACATCAGAGCGTTTCCGTGGTCGAATCCACTTTGAATTTGATAAATGCATTGCTTGTGAAGTATGTGTTCGTGTATGTCCCATAGATCTACCCGTTGTTGATTGGAGATTGGAAACAGATATTAGAAAGAAACGGTTGCTTAATTATAGTATTGATTTTGGAATCTGTATATTTTGTGGTAACTGCGTCGAGTATTGTCCAACAAACTGTCTATCAATGACTGAAGAATATGAACTTTCCACTTATGATCGTCACGAATTGAATTATAATCAAATTGCTTTGGGTCGGTTACCAATGTCAGTAATTGGGGATTACACAATTCGAACAATTATGAATTCGACTCAAATTAAAATAACCACAGATAAACCCCTTGATTCAATAACGATTACCAATGACTAAGATTCATTTTTGATCTAAAGGAGTGAAGCTTCTTTCATTTTGGTTGGTCAGTAACTACAAATCATAACTATTGATTGGTGAGAATCGCGGCTTGATTTGGATTTAGAATATATGAATATAGTCATGATGATTTCGGAATATCAAACTCCGAACTACTCTTTCGGATACAGAAGTGGAATTAGTCCAATAACTGTATCTACCTCAATCCAGACCCCATTACGATTCAATTAGAAACGTATCATATACAAGAAAAAAACAAGGTAACCTCTTTTTTCCTGGCTGGGTCAGTAAGGTCATGAAATATTTCAACTTTTTTTTATCTCTTATTTTATACATAATGGATTTACCTGGGCCAATACATGATATTCTTTTAGTATTTTTGGGATCAGGTCTTATACTAGGGGGTCTAGGAGTGGTATTACTTACCAATCCCATTTTTTCTGCCTTTTCATTGGGATTGGTTCTTGTTTGTATATCCTTATTCCATATTCTATCTAACTCCTATTTTGTAGCTGCTGCACAGCTCCTTATTTACGTGGGAGCTGTAAATGTCTTAATCATATTTGCTGTGATGTTCATGAATGGTTCAGAATATTACAATGATTTCTATCTTTGGACCGTTGGAGATGGGGTCACTTCACTGGTTTGTACAAGTATTCTTTTTTCACTAATTACTACTATTTCAGATACGTCATGGTATGGGATTATTTGGACTACAGGATCAAACCAGATTATAGAGCAGGACCTGATAAGTAATGTTCAACAAATTGGGATTCATTTATCAACAGATTTTTATCTTCCATTTGAACTCATTTCTATAATTCTTTTAGTTGCCTTGATAGGTGCAATTGCTATGGCTCGTCAGTAATAAATACTTAGAATTAGAAATGAATTAGAAATCCAAAATAAAATTAAAATAAATTTAAAATAAAAATAAATAAGGCCTTGTTCTGTCTTCTTGTATTGTTATTACATCCATTTTGCTTCAATTCAATTTATATATTTATTGTTCATATATTAAATTAAAAAGGGTTTTGTTTTAGTTCGATCCATTACCAATACCTTCCTTTGTTCCGTACTTGTTTTATATTCGAGTCAATCAGTGAAATTGTTGTTCATATTGAAATGAATCGAGATTGATGAGGAGTTGGTCAATGATGCTCGAGCATTGGTCAATGATGCTCGAGCATGTACTTATTTTGAGTGCCTATTTATTTTCTATTGTATTTATGGATTGATCACAAGTCGAAATATGGTTAGAGCACTTATGTGTCTTGAGCTTATACTGAATGCGGTTAATATGAATCTCGTAACGTTTTCTGATTTATTTGATAGTCGACAATTAAAAGGAGACATTTTCTCGATCTTTGTTATAGCTATTGCAGCGCTGAAGCAGCTATTGGGCCAGCTATTGTTTCGTCGATCCATCGTAACAGAAAATCAACTCGTATCAATCAATCGAACTTGTTGAATAAATAGTCATAATGATATAAAAAAGACAGATATATATAATATTATATTCACCAATTAAAATTAGCATATATGACTCGTATGACCATGTTTGCTGAAACGTAAGAAATCAAAGTATCTTGGTCCTCTTTCCTAAACAGATCCAGAGGTAAATGATTCTAAAAAAAATCAATCTGGTAAACTACTGATTCATCTGGTATCTACAATATATGATTCATTTACTACCGATTTTACCAGATCGAAAATTGATAACGTTCAAAAAATTGATAGACACAATGTCACATTCAGTAAAGATTTATGATACATGTATAGGATGTACTCAATGTGTACGAGCCTGCCCCACAGATGTATTGGAAATGATACCTTGGGACGGATGTAAAGCTAAGCAAATTGCTCCTGCTCCAAGAACAGAAGACTGTGTAGGTTGTAAGAGATGTGAATCCGCTTGTCCAACAGATTTCTTGAGTGTCCGGGTTTATTTATGGCATGAGACAACTCGCAGCATGGGTCTAGCTTATTGATACGTTCCGTAAAACTCTACTTGAATCCATTTGATTCTTCTTTACCGACAAAACCCGTACTCGAGAAAATATATTATTTCGAGCGCGGGTTTTTATGGTCAAAGTCTATCTTGTCTTTACCACGAGTTATTTTCCTTGGTTAACAATAATTGTTGTTTTTCCAATATCCGCGGGTTCATCAATTTTCTTTCTCCTCATAGAGGAAATAAGGTGGTGAGATGGTATACTATATGCATCTGCTTGTTAGAACTCCTTCTAACGACCTATGCATTCTGTTATCATTTCCAATTGGACGATCCATTAATCCAATTGGAGGAGGATTATAAATGGATAAATATTTTTGTATTTTCACTGGAGACTCGGATCGATGGACTTTCCATCGGACCCATTTTACTGACGGGATTCATCACTACTTTAGCTACTTTAGCGCTTGGCCAGTTACTAGAGATTCGCGATTGTTCCATTTCCTGATGTTAGCAATGTACAGCGGTCAAATAGGATCATTTTCTTCTCGAGACCTTTTACTTTTTTTCATCATGTGGGAGTTAGAATTAATTCCTGTTTACCTACTTTTATCCATGTGGGGAGGTAAGAAACGTCTGTACTCAGCTACAAAGTTCATTTTGTACACTGCGGGGGGTTCCATTTTTCTCTTAATGGGAGTTCCAGGTATGGGTTTATATGGTTCCAATGAACCAACATTAAATTTTGAAACATCAGCTAATCGATCGTATCCCGCGGCATTGGAAATAATATTCTATTTTGGCTTCTTTATTGCTTATGCTGTCAAATCACCGATTATACCCCTACATACATGGTTACCAGATACCCATGGAGAAGGCACATTACAGTACATGTATGCTTCTAGCTGGAATTTTATTAAAAATGGAGCATATGGATTGGTTCGGATCAATATGGAATTATTACCCCATGCTCATTCTATATTTTCTCCCTGGTTGATGATAGTCGGAACGATTCAAATAATCTATGCAGCTTCAACTTCTCCCGGTCAACGCAATTTAAAAAAGCGAATAGCCTATTCCTCCGTATCTCATATGGGTTTCACAATTATCGGAATGCTTCCATAACTGATATGGGACTCAATGGAGCCATTTTACAAATCATTTCTCATGGATTTATTGGTGCTGCACTCTTTTTCTTGGCAGGAACGAGTTACGATAGAATACGTCTTGTTATCTCGATGAAATGGAGGAATAGCTACCCCAATGCCAAAAATATTTACCATGTTAAGTAGCTTCTCGATGGCTTCGCTTGCACTGCCAGGAATGAGTGGTTTTGTTGCAGAATGGTAGTCTTTTTTGGAATAATTACCAGCCCAAAATACCTTTTAATGCAAAAATACTAATTACTTTTGTAATGGCAATTGGAATGATATTAACTCCTATTTATTCATTATCTATGTTACGCCAGATGTTCTATGGATACAAACTATTCAATGTTACAAACTCCTACTTTGTGGATTCTGGACCGCGAGAACTATTTGTTTCGATCTGTATCTTTCTACCCGTAATAGGTATCGGTATTTATCCGATTTCGTTCTCTCACTATCAGTTGAGAAGGTAGAAGCTATTCTATCTAATTACTTTCATAAATAGTTTTCATAAATAAGAAATAAAGTCAAATAATCCTGTGATTTACAAAATCGGTCGCTGTACACTGAAAAAAAAAAATGAAGTGAATTGGAATTGTAATCAGATACATCTGGAGTTTTTGAGAACCATTTGAATTACTACTTGATTCAAATGGTTCTCAAAAACTCACACTAATTTCGTTATATATTGGAGATTGATGTTCCCATGTATTCTTCAAGTCCCTTCTTCAATTCGCTGTTAATGTGAATGAACCATAACTATGTAGTCCTATTCCTAATAGATTGACCCCAAAATAGCATATCCAAATTATAAGAAATCCGATAGAAGCTACAATTGCCGAATTAACACCTTGCAAACTTTGATTTGTTCTAGTATGTAAATAAATCGCGAATATGGTCCAAGTAATAAATGCCCAAGTTTCCTTGGGGTCCCAATTCCAATAAGACCCCCATGCCTCATTAGCCCATACTGCTCCCGAAAGAATACTATGGTTGAAAAGATAAACCCTAGACTAATGACACGATAACTCCAATGATCCAATCGCCGAGTCAATCGATACCTGTGATAATTTCTAAATGAAGGAAAAGAAGTGTTTTGTAAAACACTTCTTTTCTCATTCAAGTATTGGATCTCACCAAAGGAAAATGTCCCAATTAATAAATGATTGGTTTTAACAACAATATCTGTGTTTTTTCGAAATGTGATGACTAGAAAAGCTACTGATAATAACGCTCCACATAAAAGAGCTGCATAGCTCAATAACATCATACTTACGTGCATCATTAACCACTGGATTGTAGGGCGGGTACTAATATTGCGGATTGATGCATTTCAGTTAAAAGACCTGAAGTGGCAAAGCCTTGGGTAAAAATAGCACTTGGCCCAGTTATTGCGCTTAAATTATTTTTATGGTCCCCACTTTAGGAACCATATGAATAATGGAGAAACTCCATGAAAGGAACATTAATGATTCATATAAATCACTTAACGGGAAATGTCTCAAATAAATCCAACGAGTTATTAATAATCCTGTTATACAGAAAAAAGTAGCTATAATGCCTTTTTCTGATGAATCACATATTCCTACGATTTGATGGACTAATAAATCCATCAAATGAATCGTAATAACAATTGAAATGATCGAAAAAGATATGTGAGTTAATATATGTTCTAAAGTCGCAAATATCATAAAAAATTATTTTGTAAAAAAAAAAAGGGGGGTGTGTGTTCCTCAATTATGGAATGGAAATAAGGAAAGGAATTGAATTCCTTATAAGATAGGATTTATCTTGCCCCTTTTAGGGGATGCCGCCACTCGGATTCGAACCGAGATGCTCTAGCACTGCTTCCTAAGAGCAGCGTGTCTACCGATTTCACCATGGCGGCTTGATCGAAATAATAATAGCCCATACTATGTTCAATCGTCGAGATTGATGGATTCAATCCAATCGATCTTAGGAAAGATTAGAATCGATGAATCAAAAACTCGTTCAAATAAATATTTGAACGTTCAATAATACTTAACTTAGTATAGTGGTATGGTGTCAGTTTTAACAATCATTTTCACGGAGTATAAGTCCCCCTGGACCAGTTGGAACTAGAGGGTTATGTCCTCAGTCGAGGTATACAACTAAAAATTGTCCTTTTTTTTCTATCTCATTTTTTTTTTATGATTCATTTCTCATTTATCTCATTTCATGGATCCGACATAAAAATGAGATTTTTGTTATTGTGAAAGCGAATTGATGGGGAAAGTTACAATCCCCATCTCGCAAATTATAAAAATCTAATAGAATACCATTCTAGAATACTATAAGGAATGAAAAGTGAAACCTTTATCTTCTATCTAATGACTTCTTTTTTTTTTTTTCAAACAAAACAAAACGGAAATCAATCGTTTTTAGAACTCAATTAGACAGGCGAATTATTATTCTACATACCACAACATCCAGTTCTATCTCATATTGATGAGTTCCAAAATTCGTTAATGTAAAATGTAAATTATTCATCTTCTAAATCATCCAATTCATCGAGTCATGTCGATTCATTCAGATTATTCCGCGGCTTTATTACTTGTTTGTTGCACAAAAAAACTTTTTGAATGCCCGGTAGAAATAGATTTAGCTAAGGATAAAGCTTTTATCGCGGCCCAATATCCCTTTCTCTTCCAAATATTTTTGCGAATACGCTTTTTTGACATAGAAGTACGTTTCTTTGGAACTGCCATTTTAAAAGAAAGAGGTTTCTCATTTTTATAGTTGGATGTGAAAGGACATGTATTGTATTGTTCAAAATAAATCGTTCTTTCTATCCATTATCTATATCTATTCCATAGTGGATACTTCCTTCATAACATAAAAAATACAGATATGTGCGCATCACATATAGTATAACTAGGGATGAAAAAAAAAAAAGGGTTCCAATTTATATCTCAGTCTATTTATATATCGTCATGTTACATTTAATAAATCAAATCAAAAAACTTAAGAACCCATACATTTTACCCTTACCTAATTTAAGAAAACAATAATATAAAATTTTTTCGATTAATTGATCAAACTCGAGAATGGAGTACCCATAATTTAAATTCAAATGAGATCATGTAGTTAATCTCTTAAACGATACATTACTTGATAAAGGTCATTTTAGTAATTTATTATTTCAGCTCTATGCGAAATGACGAGTATCGTAGGATTTTCCATAAAATATGTTTGTTTTATTTGACTAGAAGCCAATCAATCAGTTCCAGAATGAATTAGTCAATGACTCCAAATAAACTAACTAAAATAACTAGGTGTTATTTTATTAGGTCGAGTTATTGGTGGATCCTATAATTCATATCAGAATCAAGTACTATTTTGGTGTAATTCTTTTTCCTTATTACTATATGGATATAAATCACCGTAATAGTGGAATGATTGAAAATCTCATATTCTGTATCTCAATAAATATCTTAGTTAATCACTAGGTAGTCATTTTTAAGCAGTAACTTGGTTATTTGAACAATTGTAACTTCTTGATTTGAATTTTTCAAATATCTGGGAAAGAATCAGAATAATGAAGAATTCAAAATAATATTTGAGTTTTTATATCTTGATTTTTTTATTTATTTGATTATTGCTCTTTACAAAAAAGATAAGAGCTGGTGAATCGGAAAAATTAATAAGAATAAAAAAAAAAAGTTTGATTTGATTATGCAACCCATATATCAATATGCATGGATCATACCTTTCGTTCCACTTCCAGTTACTATGTCAATAGGATTGGGACTTCTGCTTGTTCCGACCGCAACAAAAAATCTTCGTCGTATGTGGGCTTTTCCCAGTGTTTCATTGCTAAGTATAGTTATGGTTTTTTCGGCCGATCTGTCTGTTCAACAAATAGATGGCAGTTCCATCTATCAATATCTATGGTCTTGGACCATCAATAATGATTTTTCCTTAGAGTTCGGACACTTGATCGACCCACTTACTTCTATTATGTCAATACTAATCACTACTGTCGGAATCATGGTTCTTATTTATAGTGACAAGTATATGTCTCATGATCAAGGATATTTGAGATTTTTTGCTTATATGAGTTTTTCCAATACTTCCATGTTGGGATTAGTTACTAGTTCCAATTTGATACAAATTTATATTTTTTGGGAACTCGTGGGAATGTGTTCGTATCTATTAATAGGTTTTTGGTTCACACGACCAATCGCAGCAAATGCCTGTCAAAAAGCATTTGTAACTAATCGTGTAGGGGATTTTGGTTTATTATTAGGAATCTTAGGTCTTTATTGGATAACAGGTAGTTTCGAATTTCGGGATTTGTTCGAAATCTTCAATAACTTGATGCATAATAATGGAGTTAATTCTTTATTTGCTACTCTGTGTGCTTCCCTATTATTCGCTGGTGCAATTGCTAAATCTGCGCAATTTCCCCTTCATGTATGGTTACCTGATGCCATGGAGGGACCCACCCCTATTTCGGCTCTTATACATGCTGCTACTATGGTAGCAGCGGGAATTTTTCTTGTCGCTCGACTTATGCCTCTTTTCACAGTTATACCTTACATAATGAATCTCATTTCTTTGATAGGTATAATAACGGTACTATTAGGAGCTACTTTGGCTCTTGCTCAAAGAGACATTAAGAGAAGCTTAGCTTATTCAACAATGTCTCAATTGGGTTATATTATGTTAGCTCCAGGGATGGGTTCTTATCGAGCTGCTTTATTCCATTTAATTTCTCATGCCTATTCGAAAGCATTATTGTTTTTGGGCACCGGATCCATTATTCATTCAATGGAACCCATTGTTGGATATTCTCCAGATAAGAGTCAGAACATGGTTCTTATGGGTGGTTTAAGAAAATATGTACCAATTACCAAAATGACTTTTTTATTAGGTACACTTTCTCTTTGTGGTATTCCACCTCTTGCTTGTTTTTGGTCCAAAGATGAAATTCTTAATGATAGTTGGTTGTATTCACCGATTTTCGCGATAATAGCTTGTGCTACGGCGGGATTAACTGCATTTTATATGTTTCGGACATATTTACTTACTTTTGAGGGGTATTTATATGCGCATTTTCAAAATTACAGTGGCACTCAAAATAGCTCGTTTTATTCAATATCTATATGGGGAAAAGAAGAATCAAAACTGGTTAACAGAAATTTGCTTTTATCAAAAATAAATAAGAATGAAAAGGTTTCTTTTTTTTCGAAGACGACATATAAAATTGATGGGAATGTACGAAATCTAATGCGA
>NW_027519008.1:27500-30000 GCF_043159265.1 Tasmannia lanceolata
ATTTTCCAATGAATTTACATCTTTCATTAATGGAAATTGTTTGATGTAGTGAGTAATAGGCTCTGGTTGTTCGCCGTTCAAGAATTCTTGTTTAGGCAGTTCATACCATCCATACATAGTGTTTTGATCTAAGATTTCAATTCTTCCATGTTTCAGCAGTAGCATATTGTTCCATGGAGCTAAGGTCCAAAGGAATAAACAAGTGTTTCCACGACTCTACCACCCGGTCAATTCTGTTCCACTTAATCCCTCTTTCATGGCCACATATCTTTCCGGCTAAGGAATGGGAAATCTTTCTCCTGTTACATGAATCAAATGTTTCATTTCATCCGGGAAAAGCCATCTCTTTCTCAACAATGCCTTTGTCATTTGATCCAATAGCGTTCCGTTAGATAGGAACAGATTTGATAAATACTGATAACTCTCGGATGGAGTATTAGAACGGAAAGATCCATTAGATAATGAACTATTGGTTCTAAGCCATCTCTGGCGATGAATCAACAATTCGAAGTGCTTTTCTTGCGTATTCTTGATGAACCAGCGTTTATATATAGATGTAGGAGGATTTGTTTGGGAAGTAATAAGCCCCTTTGACATCTCTTCATCTGCAAAGAATTCTCGACGTGAAAACACAGAGACAAAGGGCTGATCTTTGAATAGGAAAAAGAATGGATCTGCAGGGTCCCAAATGAATTGGCTTATTCGAAAAAAGCCTTGTTCTTTGGAAGATCTATCTCGTGTCTGGTACTGCATGGTTCCACTCTGCAAGAACTCCGAATCATTCTCTTGAAGCTCATCCTCTTTATGATAAATGATCCGCTTGCCCCGAAATGACCTGGCCCAATAGGGAAATCCCAATTCATTGGGCCTTTCGATACAATCAAATAGATTGCCACAAGGGCGCCATATTCTAGGAGCCCAAACTATGTGATTGAATAAATCCTCCTCTATCTGTTGCGGGTCGAGGGCTCCTTCTCCTTCCCCTTCTTCAAACTCCGATTCGTATTTTTCGTATAGAAATCTCTGATCAACGATAGAACAAGATCCATTTTGCATCATATCTAACGGATTCCTTGGTTCGGACCGAAGAAGCAATGTCACTCGATCATTATCAAACTGACTGCAATCTTTTTCTGTCCGTGAGGATCCCACCAGAGCGCCTTCTACTTCTAATTCTAATAGGCCATGAACTAGATCAGAATCATTCTCAACGAATCCATAAGAAGTGATCCCATTTTTTTCATCGGGTCCGGGTGGAGACCAAAGATCTTGAGCGACCGATCCGGCAGAACAACTCAAAAGATAAAGAAGTATCGTTAATTTCTTCATGCTCGTTCCAAGTTCGAAGTACCATTTGTACAAATAAGAATCCCCTTCCTTACATGATTTCTTCTTCATATAGATAGATATAGGATCTATGGGGCAATTACTTAGAAGTACATTTTGTGCAACAGCCCTTCCTATCTGATAGAAAAGGATCCCATGATCCTGAACCGATCTTACCTCGGATCGCAAATCCCAAGTTTGTCTATGAAGAGCTGATCTAATTGTATTAGTGTCTATAATTGATTTCTTCTGTGTAATACTAATTGATAGGGCCTCATTGGTAAGTGCTACAAGATCTCGTGCATTGGAACCCATGGTTATGGACCCGAATCCGTTAGTATGGGACATTTTCTTTTCCAAGCGAAATCCCCTAGTATATGAAAGAATGAAAAAGTGCTTTCGTTGTTGTGGAATAAGAAGCCTTCGTATCTTAATGCATGTATTTAATTTATTCGGAGCTATTAGAGCGGGATCCACTTTTTGGGGAATATGAGTCGAAGCAATAACAAGAATATTTCTAGTGGAACATCTTTCACAATCTCTGGAGAGATAGTTCACTAATAGACCGAGGGATAAGTAATTCGACTCATTCACATACAGATCATGAATGTTTGGAATCCATATTATGCAAGGGGACATTGCTTTTGCTAATTCTAATTGAGGGGTGATATCAAATCGGTCTATTTTCGGCGTCATATACATAGTTAGCACATTCGTCATAGTTAGCAGCTCCGTATCAAGGTCATCATCAATATCGTCACTATCATCAATATTGATATCGTCACTATCATCAATATCGATATCATCAATAAGATAACCTTTAGGCTTGTCATCCAGGAACTTGTTCGAAAATACCGTAATGAAAGGAACATAGGAGTTTGTCGCTAGGGATTTGACCAAATAGGATCGTCCAGTTCCTATAGAACCTATCACTAAAATACCCCTAGAAGGGGATAGGTCTAAGCGGAGCGAAAAGGGTTTTCCATGAGATGGGAAAGGAGAACTATTAGCCCCACACGAGGTTTGTGAATAAGTGATTGTCTGATAATGAGCAAGGAAGATCCGTCTTTCTGCTAAACAGGATCTATTGAACTCATAATTCATTAGATACTTTTTATGAATGTCAACTAAGTATCGTAAGTAAATTGATCCCGGTTGTTCAATCATTTGATAA
>NW_027519009.1:0-2500 GCF_043159265.1 Tasmannia lanceolata
ATAAGGTTTTCATGAGGCTGATCTGAGCCGCCATCCAAGCACGAATACCTTCGTTTAAGAGAATATTTTTTGGTGTAGAAAGTCTCAAATTCAGGATCTTCCGCTGCACGGATTTCCTGGGAAACGAAGTCATAGGCACGTAGATTCAGAGCCAGACCAACTACTCCAATAGCACTCATCCATTAAACCGGTTACTGGTACAAATAACATAAAGAAATGTAACCAACGTTTATTGGAAAAAGCAACCCCAAAGATTTGGGACCAAAAGCGGTTAGCAGTGACCATCGAATACGTCTCTTCAGCTTGAGTTGGGTTAAAAGCACGGAATGTATTTGCACCATCACCATCTTCGAATAACGTATTTTCTACGGTAGCACCATGAATAGCGCATAGCAGAGCAGCACCCAATACTCCGGCAACTCCCATCATATGAAATGGGTTCAACGTCCAATTATGAAATCCTTGGAAGAAGAGGATGAATCGAAATATAGCTGCTACACCAAAACTGGGCGCAAAGAACCAACCAGACTGACCTAGTGGATAAATCAGGGAATACAGAAACAAAAACAGCAATTGGACCAGAGAATGCGATTGCATTATAAGGTCGCAATTGAACAGATCGAGCAAGTTCGAATTGACGTAACATGAAACCTATTAGTCCGAAAGCGCCATGGAGAGCAACAAAAGTCCACAGACCACCTAATTGACACCAACGAGTAAAATCTCCTTGTGCTTCAGGACCCCATAATAGCAACAAAGAATGTGCTAAACTATTAGCAGGAGTAGAAACTGCAGCGGTTAAGAAATTGCAGCCTTCCAAATAGGAACTGGCCAATCCATGGGTATACCATGAAGTTACAAAAGTTGTACCTGTGAACCAACCCCCTAAAGCAAAATAAGCACAAGGAAAGAGCAATAGACCGGACCAACCTACAAAAACGAAACGGTCCCTACGTAACCAGTCATCCATAAAATATCAAATAAATCATTTTCTTCTTTAGTAAATCTACCAAGGGCTATAGTCATAGTGATCCTCCTATTCAACTACTTCAACCATTTCCGAACACCTCATATCATTCTCAGGGCATACGAGGGTTCAATCATCTATGGACAATTCCTCCCTCGTCCATTGCCCCTTCCAATGGGTTTCGAAGATACAAATCCTTCCTTTCTATTGGGCCACAAACCGACCTAGGTAAATCCATGAGTTTGATTCGATTATTCCTTCCTATTCTTAATAATAATCTGAACCCTGAATTGTCTTATGACTCGTCAATCAGATTCATTTTGTGAAATCGCTGTCAAGGAACAAGTGATCCTTTCTCTCGCTACCAGTTGTTCCCCAGATCTATCTCCCAGTTCCATCAACTAATCTTATTCTTGGATCTTATTCGTGATATTGAGAAAAGATCAATATCAATAAATATCTCTATGGATTCTCCTAATTTCTGTGTATACTAAACTACTACAATATATATATAGAATTTATTATTCTTGCTCTTTTTGATTGTTTTTTGTTTGTTATTGTCTTCTTTGTTAGAGTTATATTTCCTTCGGATGAATCTAAAATTCCAGAGTCTATCTTTTCACAGGTCGAACCAAAAAACAAAAAAGAAACTTCGAATATTTCTCTCTTTACTTTACCTTTATTCGGCAGAAAAAAAAAAGTCCGTTTCCACTGCTACAATTTAATCTCTATCGAATTTGAATATCAGAATAGCGGATATAGTCATCATTCAATGGGTCAGGTCCACTTACTTTTTATTTTCTTGATTTTTTATTTTTCCGATGGATTTGATTGGAACAATGGAGAAGTAGGAATACTTTGGTTTGGCGATTCATAATCGGGATTGGGTATCTAGAATATCTATGTCCCAGTACAAAAAAATATGAATAATGAAACATGGGGAGAAGTATAGCCTGTAGTGACATAGTAGTCCTACTAATAAGTGTAAGTGCGATTACTTAATCATCATAATGCATTTTCATTCTAATGAACAAATGTTCAACTTTATACCTATAACTCATTCTATAACTCATTAGAATGATAACTCATTCCACAGGGTTTTTTTCTTACAAATAAAAAAATATCTCTATTTCTATTCTATTCTCCGCTGAAAAATGAAGACTAAGACTGGAGCTTCGTGAAAAAGCCCTTTATCAGATTTGAACCGATGACTTACGCCTTACCATGGCGTTACTCTACCACTGAGTTAAAAGGGCCTATTTTCTTCAATTCATGAATTAGTCACTAGTCACTCTGAGTTTAGTGCATGTACCTATGTATATACTATATGTACATATATACATATACGCAGAGGGGCTCATTCAGAAGCAAGAAATTGGATTTATCTAGGAAGTTCTAGGGTAAAGGGTCAAATGATTATTGATATTTGATAAATATCAATGCAATGAATTGTTTCAGGGCCGATCCTAATTTCTTTGCTTTTATTGACCCGACCCATCAGGACAAGATTCACTTGATTGATATGATACATGG
>NW_027519009.1:10000-22500 GCF_043159265.1 Tasmannia lanceolata
ATATTTATACTTCTTTTCACATCCGGAAATATGAAATTCAGACTCATGTGACAAGTCAAGGCCCTGAAAGAATCACTAATGAAATACCGCATTTAGAAGCCCATTTACTCCGCAATTTAGACAGAAATGGAATTGTGATGTTGGGATCTTGGATAGAAACAGGTGATATTTTAGTAGGTAAATTAACGCCTCAGACAGCAAAAGAATCATCGTATGCCCCGGAAGATAGATTATTACGAGCCATACTTGGAATTCAGGTATCCACTGCAAAGGAAACTTGTCTAAAATTACCTATAGGCGGAAAGGGTCGAGTTATTGATGTGAGATGGATCCAGAAAGGGGGGGGTTCCAGTTATAATCCAGAAATGATTCGTGTATATATTTCACAGAAGCGTGAAATCAAAGTAGGTGATAAAGTAGCTGGAAGACATGGGAATAAAGGTATCATTTCAAAAATTTTGCCTAGACAAGATATGCCTTATTTGCAAGATGGAACACCGGTGGATATGGTCTTCAACCCATTAGGAGTACCTTCGCGAATGAATGTGGGACAGATATTTGAATGCTCGCTCGGGTTAGCGGGGGACCTGCTGGACAGACATTATAGAATAGCACCCTTCGATGAGAGATATGAGCAAGAGGCTTCGAGAAAACTAGTGTTTCCTGAATTATATGAAGCCAGTAAGCAAACAGCAAATCCGTGGGTATTTGAACCCGAGTATCCGGGAAAAAGCAGAATATTTGATGGAAGAACAGGAGATCCTTTTGAACAACCTGTTATAATAGGAAAGTCCTATATCCTGAAATTAATTCATCAAGTTGATGATAAAATCCACGGACGCTCCAGTGGACATTATGCACTTGTTACACAACAACCCCTTAGAGGAAGGGCCAGGCAAGGGGGACAACGAGTAGGAGAAATGGAAGTTTGGGCTCTAGAGGGATTTGGTGTTGCTCATATTTCACAAGAGATGCTTACTTATAAATCTGATCATATTAGAGCTCGTCAGGAAGTACTTGGTACTACGATCATTGGAGGAACAATACCTAACCCCGAGGATGCTCCAGAATCTTTTCGATTACTCGTTCGAGAACTACGATCTTTGGCTCTGGAACTGAATCATTTCCTTGTATCTGAGAAGAACTTCCAGATTCATAGGAAGGAAGCTTGATCGGAATGAATCAGAATTTATATTCTATAATATGATCGACAGGTATAAACATCAACAACTTCGAATTGGATCAGTTTCTCCTCAACAAATAAGTGCTTGGGCTAACAAAATACTACCTAATGGAGAGATAGTTGGAGAGGTGACAAAACCCTATACTTTTCATTACAAAACCAATAAACCGGAAAAAGATGGATTGTTTTGTGAAAGAATTTCTGGACCTATAAAAAGTGGAATTTGTGCTTGTGGAAATTATCGAGTGATCGGAGATGAAAAAGAAGACCCGAAATTTTGTGAACAATGCGGAGTCGAATTTGTTGATTCTCGGATACGAAGATATCAAATGGGATACATCAAACTGGCATGTCCAGTGACTCATGTGTGGTATTTTAAACGTCTTCCTAGTTATATCGCGAATCTTTTAGATAAACCCCTTAAGGAATTAGAAAGCCTAGTATACTGCGATGTGTGATTTGATCGAAATTATGAGTTTACAGATTCGGAATGAGAAACTGTCATCCCATTTAATCCGATTGGGATGCCCCTGGCTCTGACATGTCTCCTGGGAGAGGAAGAAGAAGAACATGAAGCTCAGAATTATGGGTGTATTCAATACTTCCAAATAAAGGGGGAATTGATCCATGGTCGATTCCGTAACATATAAATAGGAATTGCTAGCTGTACCTCGTGAAAAAAAAAAAGAATTCTTTCTTGGAATTAGCCACTCCATTTCTTTTAGAAATAAATTCTGTTTTCTGTTCAAGTAAACAAATATGACATGGTTACAGGAATCTATCCATCGCATATATGCTTCAAGGGACATCATAGCATAACCGTCGAGGTGAAGTAGGGACCTAAAAGATCGAATGGAACGATACATAGACAAGTAAATCCCTTATGAGTTCCAAGGTATTCCTTTAAGGGGATTCATCATTCGAGGGGACGTAGGCTACTCAACAATTTCACATTTTATTTATGTCGTAATTGAATAATGAATAAGTAATTCCGAAAATAAAATATAAAGTAAAAATGAATCAATGAAATATAGGTTGGTTCTCACTGGGAACTTGAGTAAGGAGTAGATTTTTATGGGGGTTTCTAGAACAAAATTTGAAAGTGAGACCCCCTTTATTTATTATTTATTTGGTGTAACTACTTGAGCCGGATGAGAGGAAACCTTCATGTCCGGTTTTTAAGGGGGGGATCCTATAGGAACCTATCCCAATTTTTCTTTTGCTAGGCCCATAGTTAAAAAACCGACTTTCTTACGATTACGAGGTTCATTCGAATATGAAATACAATCCCGGAAATATAGCATCCCACTTTTTTTTACTACCCAAGGCTTCGATACATTTCGAAATCGAGAAATCTCTACTGGAGCAAGTGCTATCAGAGAACAATTAGCCGATCCAGATTTGCGAATTATTACAGATCATTCATTGGTGGAATGGAAGGAATTAGGGGAAGAAAGGTACACTGGGAATGAATGGGAAGATAGAAAAGTTGGAAGAAGAAAGGATTTTTTGGTTAGACGCATGGAATTAGCTAAGCATTTTGTTCGAACAAATGTAGAACCAGAACGGATGGTTTTGTGCCTATTACCAGTTCTTCCTCCGGAGTTGAGACCAATCATTCAGATAGATGGGGGTAAACCAATGAGTTCGGATATTAATGAACTCTATCGAAGAGTTATCTATCGGAACAATACTCTTACCGATCCATTAACAACAAGTAGATCTACGCCAGGGGAATCAGTAATGTGTCAGGAGAAATTGGTACAAGAAGCCGTAGATACACTTCTTGATAATGGGATCCGCGGGCAACCAATGAGGGATGGTCATAATAAAGTTTACAAGTCGTTTTCAGATGTAATTGAAGGCAAAGAGGGAAGATTTCGTGAGACTCTACTTGGTAAACGGGTCGATTATTCGGGGCGTTCCGTCATTGTCGTGGGCCCTTCGCTTTCATTACATCGATGTGGATTACCTCGAGAAATAGCAATAGAACTTTTCCAGACATTTGTAATTCGTGGTCTAATCAGACAACATATTGCTTCCAACATAGGGATTGCAAAAAGTAAAATTCGGGAAAAAGAACCAATTGTATGGGAAATACTTCAAGAAGTTATGCAAGGGCACCCCATATTGCTGAATAGAGCACCCACCCTGCATAGATTAGGCATACAGGCGTTCCAACCTATTTTAGCGGAGGAACGTGCTATTTGTTTACATCCATTAGTTCGTAAGGGATTCAATGCAGACTTTGATGGGGATCAAATGGCTGTTCATGTACCTTTATCTTTGGAAGCTCAAGCAGAGGCTCGTTTACTTATGTTTTCTCATATGAATCTCTTGTCTCCAGCTATTGGGGATCCCATTTCCATACCAACCCAAGATATGCTTATTGGACTCTATGTATTAACCATCGGAAATCGTCGAGGTATTTGTGCAAATAGGTATAATCCATGGAATCACAGAAACTATCAAAATGAAACAGTTTACGAGTATAATAATAACTATAAGTATACGAAAGAAAAAGAACCCTATTTTTGTAGTTCCTATGATGCACTTGGAGCTTACCGGCAGAAACGAATCAATTTAGATAGTCCTTTGTGGCTCCGGTGGCGACTAGATCAACGTTTCATTGCCCCAAGAGAAGTGCCCATCGAAGTTCAATATGAATCTTTGGGTACCTATCATGAGATTTATGGGCACTATCTACTAGTAAGAAGTGTCAAAAAAGAAATCCTTTGTATATACATTCGAACCACCATTGGTCATATTTCTTTTTATCGAGAAATAGAAGAAGCCATACAGGGGTTTTGCCGAGCCTACTCATAAGGTACCTAAGCTAAGTAATTATGTGATACGATACCTTGTGAATTCGGGTCTCTACGGTTCAACCGGTATCCTAATTCCTGAATTGATACGTGAATCAAGATAGAGGAAAGGAAGTCTTCGAATCACTGACTCAAACCTATTGTCGAATCCTACTCAACAGAATATGGAGGTACTTATGGCGGAACGGGCCGATCTGGTCTTTCACAATAAAGTGATAGATGGAACTGCCATGAAACGACTTATTAGTCGATTAATAGATCACTTCGGAATGGCATATACATCACACATACTGGATCAAGTAAAGACTATGGGTTTCCAGCAAGCCACTGCTACATCCATTTCATTAGGAATTGATGATCTTTTAACAATACCTTCTAAGGGATGGCTAGTCCAAGATGCTGAACAACAAAGTTTGATTTTGGAAAAGCACCATCATTATGGGAATGTACACGCGGTAGAAAAATTACGTCAATCCATTGAGATATGGTATGCTACAAGTGAATATTTGAGACAAGAAATGCATCCTAATTTTAGGATGACGGATCCTTCTAATCCAGTCCATATAATGTCCTTTTCGGGAGCTCGGGGAAATGCATCTCAGGTACACCAATTAGTCGGTATGAGAGGATTAATGTCGGATCCCCAAGGACAAATGATTGATTTACCCATTCAAAGCAATTTACGCGAAGGACTTTCTTTAACGGAATATCTCATTTCTTGCTACGGAGCTCGCAAAGGAGTTGTGGATACTGCTGTACGAACATCAGATGCTGGATACCTCACGCGTCGACTTGTTGAAGTAGTTCAACACATTGTTGTACGTAGAACAGATTGTGGCACTATCCGAGGTATTTCCGTGAGTCCTCGAAATGGGATGACGGAAAAAATGTTGATCCAAACACTAATTGGTCGTGTATTAGCAGACGATATATATATGGGTCTACGATGCATTGCCGCTCGAAATCAAGATATTGGGGTTGGGCTTGTCAATCGATTCATAACCTTTCGAGCACAATCAATATATATTCGAACCCCCTTTATTTGCAGGAGTACATCTTGGATCTGTCGATTATGTTATGGTCGGAGTCCCACTCATGGTGACCTGGTCGAATTGGGAGAAGCAGTAGGTATCATTGCGGGTCAATCAATTGGGGAACCAGGGACTCAACTAACATTAAGAACTTTTCATACCGGTGGAGTATTCACAGGTGGTACTGCAGAACATGTACGAGCCCCCTCTAATGGAAAAATAAAATTCAATGAGGATTTGGTTCATCCCACACGTACACGTCATGGGCATCCTGCTTTTCTATGTTATATAGACCTGTATGTCACTATTGAGAGTCAGGATATTCTACATAATGTGAATATTCCACCAAAAAGTTTTCTTTTAGTTCAAAATGATCAATATGTAGAATCAGAACAAGTGATTGCCGAGATTCGCGCTGGAACATCCACTTTCAATTTTAAAGAGAGAGTTCGAAAACAATTTATTCTGACTCAGAGGAGAAATGCACTGGAGTACCGATGTGTACCATGCACCTGAATATACATATGGTAATGTTCATCTCTTACCTAAAACAAGTCATTTATGGATATTATCGGGGGGTCCGTGCAGATCTAGTATAGTGCCTTTTTCGCTCCACAAGGATCAAGATCAAATGAACATTCATTCTCTTTCTGTCGAACAGAGAGAGAGTTCTGACCTCTCAGTGACTAATGATCGAGTGAGACACAAATTGTTTAGTTCAGATCCTTCCGGTAAAAAAGAGGGAAAGATTCTTGATTATTCAGGACCTGCTCGAATCATATCCAATGGTCGTTGGAATTTCATATATCCTGCCATTCTCCACGAGAATTCTGATTTATTGGCGAAAAGGCGAAGAAATAGATTCATCATCCCATTCCAATATGATCAAGAACGAGAGAAAGAACTAATGCCTCGTTCTGGTATCTCGATTGAAATACCCATAAATGGTATTTTACGTAGAAATAGTATTCTTGCTTATTTCGACGATCCCCGATACAGAAGAAGCAGTTCAGGAATTACTAAGTATGGGACTGTAGAAGTGGATTCAATCGTCAAAAAAGAGGATTTGATTGAGTATCGAGGAGCAAAGGAATTTAGTCCGAAATACCAAATGAAAGTAGATCGCTTTTTTTTCATTCCCGAAGAAGTGCATATCTTACCTGGCTCTTCGTCCATAATGGTACAGAACAATAGTATCATTGGAGTCGATACACGAATCACTTTAAATACAAGAAGCCGCGTAGGTGGATTAGTCCGAGTGGAGAGAAAAAAAAAAAGGATTGAACTGAAAATCTTTTCTGGAGATATCCATTTTCCTGGAGAGACAGATAAGATCTCCCGGCACAGCGGCATCTTGATACCACCAGGAACGGGAAAAAAAAATTCTAAGGAATCAAAAAAATTACAAAATTGGATCTATGTCCAACGGATCACACCTACCAAGAAAAAGTATTTTGTTTCGGTTCGATCCGTAGTCACATATGAAATAGCTGATGGTATCAATTTAGCAACGCTTTTTCCCCAGGATCTGTTGCAAGAAAGGGATAATGTGAAATTCCGAGTTGAAAATTATATCCTTTATAGAAATGGCAAACCAATTCGAGGAATTTATTACACAAGTATTCAATTAGTTCGTACTTGTTTAGTATTGAATTGGGACCAAGACCGAAATGGTTCTATAGAAAAGGTTCAGGCTTCCATTGTTGAAGTGAGGGCAAATGATCTGATTCGAGATTTCATAAGAATTGACTTAGTGAAGTCCCCTATTTCGTATATCGGAAAAAGGAATGATATGGCGGGTTCGGGATTGATCCCAGATAATGGATCAGATCACACCAATATCAATCCTTTTTATTCCAAGGCGAGGAGGATTCAATCACTTACCCAACATCAAGGAACTATTCGTACGTTGCTGAATAGAAATAAGGAATGCCAATCTTTTCTAATTTTGTCATTATCCAATTGTTCTCGAATTGGTCCATTCAATGGTTCTAAATCTCACAATGTGACAAAAGAATCAATTCAAATTAAAGAGGATCCCATGATTCCGATTAGGAATTCGTTGGGTCCCTTAGGGACTGTACCTAAAATTGCGAATTTTTATTCACCTTACTATTTAATAACTCATAATCAGATCTTGTTAAATAAATATTTGCTACTTGACAATTTAAAACAGACTTTACAAGTACTTAAATATTATTTAATGGATGAAAATGGGAGAATTTATAATCCCTATCCATGCAGGAACATCATTTTTCATCCATTCGATTTGACTTGGTGCTTTCTCCATCACGATTATTGTGAGAAGACATCCAAAATAATTGTCCTCGGACAGTTTATTTGTGAAAATGTATGTATATCCAAATATGGACCACAGATAAAATCTGGTCAAGTTCTAATTGTTCATGTTGACTCCTTAGTCATAAGATCAGCTAAGCCTCATTTGGCCACCCCAGGGGCAACCGTTCATGGTCATTATGGAGAAATCCTTTACGAAGGGGATACATTAGTTACATTTATATATGAAAAATCGAGATCGGGTGATATAACGCAAGGTCTTCCAAAAGTGGAACAAGTGTTAGAAGTGCGTTCGATTGATTCAATATCGATGAACCTAGAAAAGAGGGTTGAGGGTTGGAACGAACATATAAAAAGAATTCTTGGAATTCCGTGGGAATTCTTGATTGGTGCTGAGCTAACCATAGCGCAAAGTCGTATCTCTTTGGTTAATAAGATCCAAAGGGTTTATCGATCCCAGGGGGTGCAAATCCATAATAGGCATATAGAGATTATTGTACGTCAAATAACATCAAAAGTGTTGGTTTCAGAAGATGGAATGTCTAATGTTTTTTCACCCGGAGAACTAATAGGATTGTTTCGAGCGGAACGAACAGGGCGTGCTTTGGAAGAAGCGATCTGTTACCGAGCCATCTTATTGGGAATTACCAGGGCATCTCTGAATACTCAAAGTTTCATATCCGAAGCAAGTTTTCAAGAAACTGCTCGAGTTTTAGCAAAAGCCGCTCTACGAGGTCGTATTGATTGGTTGAAAGGCCTGAAAGAGAACGTTGTTCTGGGGGGGATGATACCTGTTGGTACCGGATTCAAGGGATTAGTGCACCGTTCAAGGCAAGACAACAACATTCCCTTGGAAATCAAAAAGAAGAATCTATTCGAGGGGGAAATTAGAGATATTTTGTTCCACCACAGAGAATTATTTGGTTCTTACATCCCAAATAATTTCCATAATACACCAGAACAATAATTTACGGGATTTCATGATTCCTAAGAGCAAATTGATTCTTTTCTTTTAACTTTAATTATATGGTATGGTCCGGTCTTTTTATTGGGTAATAAAGATAATAACGAATAGAAAGGAATTAATCACTTGGACCATGTATCAAGGGTCAATCTCCGGGAGAAGGTTCCGTCGGAACAATTATTTATTTCAGGGTACCTCGTCTCTTAAAAAAAAAAAAAGAGAAAGTGTGGGGAAAAATGACAAGAAGATATTGGAACATTAATTTAGAAGAGATGATGGAAGCAGGAGTTCATTTTGGTCATGGTACTAGGAAATGGAATCCTAGAATGGCACCTTACATCTCTGCAAAGCGTAAAGGTATTCATATTACAAATCTTACTAGAACTGCTCGTTTTTTGTCAGAAGCCTGTGATTTAGTTTTTGATGCAGCAAGTAGGGGAAAACACTTCTTAATAGTTGGTACCAAAAATAAAGCAGCTGATTCAGTAGCATCAGCTGCAATAAAGGCTCGGTGTCATTATGTTAATAAAAAATGGCTCGGTGGTATGTCAACGAATTGGTCCACTACAGAAACGAGACTTCATAAGTTTAGGGATTTGAAAGCGGAACAAAAGGCGGGGAAACTCAACCGTCTACCGAAAAGAGATGCAGCAATGTTGAAGAGACAATTATCTCACCTGCAAACATATTTGGGTGGGATCAAATATATGACGGGCTTACCCGATATTGTAATCATCGTTGATCAGCAAGAAGAATATACGGCTCTTCGAGAATGTCTCACTTTAGGGATTCCGACGATTTGCTTAATCGATACAAATTGTAACCGGATCTCGCAGATATTTCTATTCCAGCCAACGATGACGCTATAGCGTCAATCCGATTGATTCTTAACAAATTAGTATCCGCAATTTGTGAGGGTCGTTCTAGCTATATAAGAAATCGTTGATTAATAATAAGATAAGCCAATGACTTTTTGAACCCCATAGATTGATTTAATCGGTTACTATTTCTGAATCTCAAAAAAGAGATCAAAATCACTGGGGATATTATGTGATTACTTGGTATCCTAAATATACGATTTAAAGTAGTCGAGTCGAGAAAGAGAGGGTTGAATCAAAATAATTCTTTTTTAAGTTCTATTTCTGTCAGAGGGCAATATGAATGTTCTACCATGTTCCATCAACACACTCAAAGGGTTATACGATCTATCCGGTGTGGAAGTAGGCCAACATTTCTATTGGCAAATAGGGGGTTTCCAAGTCCATGCCCAAGTACTTATCACTTCTTGGGTCGTAATTGCTATCTTATTAGGTTCAGCCACTATAGCTGTTCGGAACCCACAAACCATTCCAACTAACAGTCAGAATTTCTTCGAATATGTACTTGAATTCATTCGAGACTTGAGCAAAACTCAGATTGGAGAAGATTATGGTCCTTGGGTTCCTTTTATTGGAACTATGTTCCTATTTATTTTTGTTTCTAACTGGTCAGGTGCTCTTTTACCTCGGAAAATCATACAGTTACCTCATGGGGAGTTAGCTGCACCCACGAATGATATAAATACTACTGTTGCTTTAGCTTTACCCACGTCAGTGGCATATTTCTATGCGGGTCTTACTAAAAAGGGATTGGGCTATTTCGGTAAATACATTCAACCAACTCCAATACTTTTACCAATTAACATCCTAGAAGATTTCACAAAACCTTTATCACTTAGTTTTCGACTTTTCGGGAATATATTGGCTGATGAATTAGTAGTTGTTGTTCTTGTTTCTTTAGTACCTTTAGTGGTTCCTATACCTGTCATGTTTCTTGGATTATTCACAAGCGGGATTCAAGCTCTTATTTTTGCGACTTTAGCCGCGGCTTATATAGGTGAATCCATGGAGGGTCATCATTGACTAGCTTCCAAAATAGTCTTGTTTTTTTTTTTTGAAAAAAAAAACAAGACTATCCCAACTCATGGGTGGCTCAAGATAATCTACTTGGGGAACATGATGGATATCTACAAATATGGTAGATACGATTTAGAGTAGGGTCAATAAAGATGTACGATATTAGGGAATTAAAAAAAAAAAAAGGAAAGAGATCGAAAAGATCTTTTTTCCTAAGATTCCCGTTTGGTCCATTTACGTCATACCTCTCCAATTGATATTCTATTTATATCAGTCAATTACGATTACGGTATTACGATTCATAATTTGAATAAGAAAGAATTGTTATGTTATCTGTTTCCGACGTATGCCTAAACAAAAAAACTATGTTCTATCAATTCAATGGTTGACAAAAATTGTCTGCAATTGGATCAATCAAATCTTGATATGGATATGGAATGGTTCGGGCTGATGAATCCATCCGTTTATATCAATGCGCAATAATGATAAAGAAAAGGAAGAGAAAAGTTTACAAACAAATAAGATTCAGAAAAAGGTAGGTTAGGGAGGTTGAGCTGGGTATATGTAATGGCTATAATTCAATCCCTGTGTATGTTTCGAAGAATGATTCTATAATCCAATTCAATATAAGATACGAATGGTTTACGTTATGGAAGAAACATATGTATATGTGATATTAGATATTCACGAGTTATATATGGACTATCCATATATATTATTTCCCATCCCACTGAAGTTAGATGGATTCCAACGGAAGGACTTCCGTTTCATCTTTGGCTGTGGATTGAATGAATAAACAGATGAAGTTAAGGATATAGAAGAGAAAGAGCGAAGAATTGAAAGAGTGGTTCGGAACAAAGAAATGGAAGAACTAGAATCGTATGACTTTACAAAGACTCCATGGATAGGAACTAAAAACGAGATATTGAAGCAGTTATGATGATTCAGTAATATCATCACTTCAATTTGGAGTTCTTAGTTACTTCGACCCGATGGATCTTAGTGATGGAATAATAAGTCATAATTCAGTGATTGTATCATTAACCATTTCTTTATTTTGGTGCGAGGAGCTTACCATGAATCCACTGATTTCTGCCGCTTCCGTTATTGCTGCTGGATTGGCCGTAGGGCTTGCTTCAATTGGACCTGGAGTTGGTCAAGGTACTGCTGCGGGCCAAGCTGTAGAAGGTATTGCGAGACAACCAGAAGCAGAGGGTAAAATACGAGGTACTTTATTGCTTAGTCTGGCTTTTATGGAAGCTTTAACAATTTACGGACTGGTCGTGGCATTAGCGCTTTTATTTGCGAATCCTTTTGTTTAATCCTATAAATGTGAAAAATACGTACTTATTTTTTTCTTATTTGATTGCCGTGAACTTGCCGCTTGCTTCTTCGAATTATATCAACACTTTACTCCTACAACCACTTATTCGTTGAGACAATACCCCACCCCAGGAAAAGGCTGATTTGAGGATGAGGAATTAGTAGATCCACTCGCTTTCTTCCTTTCCATCCTTAATGGAACCCTTTTTTTTTTTCACTTTTAGGAAGCGTTGTAACAAACGAGGTATTTCGCAATTGGCATGAGACCCGGGACCTCATATTAATAAGTATTTTATTGGATTGGGAACTTCAATTGAAATAATAATAAAGAATAAATGAAATTTCAAAATGAAATGAATCTATTTTATAAATAAATTCATATTTATAAATAAGTAAATAAATAAAAAGAAATCAATCAAAAGTGGGGCGAAATTATACAATAAAGAAAACTCTGTTCAATTAATTTTGTTAGTCCTATCTATAAGAGGAGAGCATATGAAAAATGTAACCGATTCTTTCGTTTCCTTGGGTCACTGGTCATACGCCGGGAGTTTCGGGCTTAATACCGATATTTTAGCAACAAATCCAATAAATCTAAGTGTAGTGCTTGGTGTATTGATCTTTTTTGGAAAGGGAGTGTGTGCGAGTTGTGTATTTCAAGAATAGGCTGGATCCAACCAGCTGCACTTATTTACTTATTTATTTATAAATAGGAAAGTTATAACTAGGAAAGAAAGGTGCACGATCTCAACGAATTACTTCTGAATAAATTCAGAAATCATATGTAAGAACCATAGCATTTCGTGACTCATTGGTAAATCGACTTTGATTCTCTATCAACCAATAATGTGGGACCATTAACATGGTTAAAGCTAAACCGTTTGAAGTCCAGGCACAACATGGTACTCTTTCTACCACTACGTTAGTACGGATATGGTTTAAAAATGAATAGAATAGTTGGCAATTTATCTGATATAGAAC
>NW_027519010.1:17500-27726 GCF_043159265.1 Tasmannia lanceolata
CCCCTGGCTCTGACATGTCTCCTGGGAGAGGAAGAAGAAGAACATGAAGCTCAGAATTATGGGTGTATTCAATACTTCCAAATAAAGGGGGAATTGATCCATGGTCGATTCCGTAACATATAAATAGGAATTGCTAGCTGTACCTCGTGAAAAAAAAAAAAGAATTCTTTCTTGGAATTAGCCACTCCATTTCTTTTAGAAATAAATTCTGTTTTCTGTTCAAGTAAACAAATATGACATGGTTACAGGAATCTATCCATCGCATATATGCTTCAAGGACATCATAGCATAACCGTCGAGGTGAAGTAGGGACCTAAAAGATCGAATGGAACGATACATAGACAAGTAAATCCCTTATGAGTTCCAAGGTATTCCTTTAAGGGGATTCATCATTCGAGGGGACGTAGGCTACTCAACAATTTCACATTTTATTTATGTCGTAATTGAATAATGAATAAGTAATTCCGAAAATAAAATATAAAGTAAAAATGAATCAATGAAATATAGGTTGGTTCTCACTGGGAACTTGAGTAAGGAGTAGATTTTTATGGGGGTTTCTAGAACAAAATTTGAAAGTGAGACCCCCTTTATTTATTATTTATTTGGTGTAACTACTTGAGCCGGATGAGAGGAAACCTTCATGTCCGGTTTTAAGGGGGGGATCCTATAGGAACCTATCCCAATTTTTCTTTTGCTAGGCCCATAGTTAAAAAACCGACTTTCTTACGATTACGAGGTTCATTCGAATATGAAATACAATCCCGGAAATATAGCATCCCACTTTTTTTTACTACCCAAGGCTTCGATACATTTCGAAATCGAGAAATCTCTACTGGAGCAAGTGCTATCAGAGAACAATTAGCCGATCCAGATTTGCGAATTATTACAGATCATTCATTGGTGGAATGGAAGGAATTAGGGGAAGAAAGGTACACTGGGAATGAATGGGAAGATAGAAAAGTTGGAAGAAGAAAGGATTTTTTGGTTAGACGCATGGAATTAGCTAAGCATTTTGTTCGAACAAATGTAGAACCAGAACGGATGGTTTTGTGCCTATTACCAGTTCTTCCTCCGGAGTTGAGACCAATCATTCAGATAGATGGGGGTAAACCAATGAGTTCGGATATTAATGAACTCTATCGAAGAGTTATCTATCGGAACAATACTCTTACCGATCCATTAACAACAAGTAGATCTACGCCAGGGGAATCAGTAATGTGTCAGGAGAAATTGGTACAAGAAGCCGTAGATACACTTCTTGATAATGGGATCCGCGGGCAACCAATGAGGGATGGTCATAATAAAGTTTACAAGTCGTTTTCAGATGTAATTGAAGGCAAAGAGGGAAGATTTCGTGAGACTCTACTTGGTAAACGGGTCGATTATTCGGGGCGTTCCGTCATTGTCGTGGGCCCTTCGCTTTCATTACATCGATGTGGATTACCTCGAGAAATAGCAATAGAACTTTTCCAGACATTTGTAATTCGTGGTCTAATCAGACAACATATTGCTTCCAACATAGGGATTGCAAAAAGTAAAATTCGGGAAAAAGAACCAATTGTATGGGAAATACTTCAAGAAGTTATGCAAGGGCACCCCATATTGCTGAATAGAGCACCCACCCTGCATAGATTAGGCATACAGGCGTTCCAACCTATTTTAGCGGAGGAACGTGCTATTGTTTACATCCATTAGTTCGTAAGGGATTCAATGCAGACTTTGATGGGGATCAAATGGCTGTTCATGTACCTTTATCTTTGGAAGCTCAAGCAGAGGCTCGTTTACTTATGTTTTCTCATATGAATCTCTTGTCTCCAGCTATTGGGGATCCCATTTCCATACCAACCCAAGATATGCTTATTGGACTCTATGTATTAACCATCGGAAATCGTCGAGGTATTTGTGCAAATAGGTATAATCCATGGAATCACAGAAACTATCAAAATGAAACAGTTTACGAGTATAATAATAACTATAAGTATACGAAAGAAAAAGAACCCTATTTTTGTAGTTCCTATGATGCACTTGGAGCTTACCGGCAGAAACGAATCAATTTAGATAGTCCTTTGTGGCTCCGGTGGCGACTAGATCAACGTTTCATTGCCCCAAGAGAAGTGCCCATCGAAGTTCAATATGAATCTTTGGGTACCTATCATGAGATTTATGGGCACTATCTACTAGTAAGAAGTGTCAAAAAAGAAATCCTTTGTATATACATTCGAACCACCATTGGTCATATTTCTTTTTATCGAGAAATAGAAGAAGCCATACAGGGGTTTTGCCGAGCCTACTCATAAGGTACCTAAGCTAAGTAATTATGTGATACGATACCTTGTGAATTCGGGTCTCTACGGTTCAACCGGTATCCTAATTCCTGAATTGATACGTGAATCAAGATAGAGGAAAGGAAGTCTTCGAATCACTGACTCAAACCTATTGTCGAATCCTACTCAACAGAATATGGAGGTACTTATGGCGGAACGGGCCGATCTGGTCTTTCACAATAAAGTGATAGATGGAACTGCCATGAAACGACTTATTAGTCGATTAATAGATCACTTCGGAATGGCATATACATCACACATACTGGATCAAGTAAAGACTATGGGTTTCCAGCAAGCCACTGCTACATCCATTTCATTAGGAATTGATGATCTTTTAACAATACTTCTAAGGGATGGCTAGTCCAAGATGCTGAACAACAAAGTTTGATTTTGGAAAAGCACCATCATTATGGGAATGTACACGCGGTAGAAAAATTACGTCAATCCATTGAGATATTGGTATGCTACAAGTGAATATTTGAGACAAGAAATGCATCCTAATTTTAGGATGACGGATCCTTCTAATCCAGTCCATATAATGTCCTTTTCGGGAGCTCGGGGAAATGCATCTCAGGTACACCAATTAGTCGGTATGAGAGGATTAATGTCGGATCCCCAAGGACAAATGATTGATTTACCCATTCAAAGCAATTTACGCGAAGGACTTTCTTTAACGGAATATCTCATTTCTTGCTACGGAGCTCGCAAAGGAGTTTGTGGATACTGCTGTACGAACATCAGATGCTGGATACCTCACGCGTCGACTTGTTGAAGTAGTTCAACACATTGTTGTACGTAGAACAGATTGTGGCACTATCCGAGGTATTTCCGTGAGTCCTCGAAATGGGATGACGGAAAAAATGTTGATCCAAACACTAATTGGTCGTGTATTAGCAGACGATATATATATGGGTCTACGATGCATTGCCGCTCGAAATCAAGATATTGGGGTTGGCTTGTCAATCGATTCATAACCTTTCGAGCACAATCAATATATATTCGAACCCCTTTATTTGCAGGAGTACATCTTGGATCTGTCGATTATGTTATGGTCGGAGTCCCACTCATGGTGACCTGGTCGAATTGGGAGAAGCAGTAGGTATCATTGCGGGTCAATCAATTGGGAACCAGGGACTCAACTAACATTAAGAACTTTTCATACCGGTGGAGTATTCACAGGTGGTACTGCAGAACATGTACGAGCCCCCTCTAATGGAAAAATAAAATTCAATGAGGATTTGGTTCATCCCACACGTACACGTCATGGCATCCTGCTTTTCTATGTTATATAGACCTGTATGTCACTATTGAGAGTCAGGATATTCTACATAATGTGAATATTCCACCAAAAAGTTTTCTTTTAGTTCAAAATGATCAATATGTAGAATCAGAACAAGTGATTGCCGAGATTCGCGCTGGAACATCCACTTTCAATTTTAAAGAGAGAGTTCGAAAACATATTTATTCTGACTCAGAGGGAGAAATGCACTGGAGTACCGATGTGTACCATGCACCTGAATATACATATGGTAATGTTCATCTCTTACCTAAAACAAGTCATTTATGGATATTATCGGGGGGTTCCGTGCAGATCTAGTATAGTGCCTTTTCGCTCCACAAGGATCAAGATCAATGAACATTCATTCTCTTTCTGTCGAACAGAGAGAGAGTTCTGACCTCTCAGTGACTAATGATCGAGTGAGACACAAATTGTTTAGTTCAGATCCTTCCGGTAAAAAAGAGGGAAAGATTCCTTGATTATTCAGGACCTGCTCGAATCATATCCAATGGTCGTTGAATTTCATATATCCTGCCATTCTCCACGAGAATTCTGATTTATTGGCGAAAAGGCGAAGAAATAGATTCATCATCCCATTCCAATATGATCAAGAACGAGAGAAAGAACTAATGCCTCGTTCTGGTATCTCGATTGAAATACCCATAAATGGTATTTTACGTAGAAATAGTATTCTTGCTTATTTCGACGATCCCCGATACAGAAGAAGCAGTTCAGGAATTACTAAGTATGGGACTGTAGAAGTGGATTCAATCGTCAAAAAAGAGGATTTGATTGAGTATCGAGGAGCAAAGGAATTTAGTCCGAAATACCAAATGAAAGTAGATCGCTTTTTTTTCATTCCCGAAGAAGTGCATATCTTACCTGGCTCTTCGTCCATAATGGTACAGAACAATAGTATCATTGGAGTCGATACACGAATCACTTAAATACAAGAAGCCGCGTAGGTGGATTAGTCCGAGTGGAGAGAAAAAAAAAAGGATTGAACTGAAATCTTTTCTGGAGATATCCATTTTCCTGGAGAGACAGATAAGATCTCCCGGCACAGCGGCATCTTGATACCACCAGGAACGGGAAAAAAAAATTCTAAGGAATCAAAAAAATTACAAAATTGGATCTATGTCCAACGGATCACACCTACCAAGAAAAAGTATTTTGTTTCGGTTCGATCCGTAGTCACATATGAAATAGCTGATGGTATCAATTTAGCAACGCTTTTTCCCCAGGATCTGTTGCAAGAAAGGGATAATGTGAAATTCCGAGTTGAAAATTATATCCTTTATAGAAATGGCAAACCAATTCGAGGAATTTATTACACAAGTATTCAATTAGTTCGTACTTGTTTAGTATTGAATTGGGACCAAGACCGAAATGGTTCTATAGAAAAGGTTCAGGCTTCCATTGTTGAAGTGAGGGCAAATGATCTGATTCGAGATTTCATAAGAATTGACTTAGTGAAGTCCCCTATTTCGTATATCGGAAAAAGGAATGATATGGCGGGTTCGGGATTGATCCCAGATAATGGATCAGATCACACCAATATCAATCCTTTTTATTCCAAGGCGAGGAGGATTCAATCACTTACCCAACATCAAGGAACTATTCGTACGTTGCTGAATAGAAATAAGGAATGCCAATCTTTTCTAATTTTGTCATTATCCAATTGTTCTCGAATTGGTCCATTCAATGGTTCTAAATCTCACAATGTGACAAAAGAATCAATCAAATTAAAGAGGATCCCATGATTCCGATTAGGAATTCGTTGGGTCCCTTAGGGACTGTACCTAAAATTGCGAATTTTTATTCACCTTACTATTTAATAACTCATAATCAGATCTTGTTAAATAAATATTTGCTACTTGACAATTTAAAACAGACTTTACAAGTACTTAAATATTATTTAATGGATGAAAATGGGAGAATTTATAATCCCTATCCATGCAGGAACATCATTTTTCATCCATTCGATTTGACTTGGTGCTTTCTCCATCACGATTATTGTGAGAAGACATCCAAAATAATTGTCCTCGGACAGTTTATTTGTGAAAATGTATGTATATCCAAATATGGACCACAGATAAAATCTGGTCAAGTTCTAATTGTTCATGTTGACTCCTTAGTCATAAGATCAGCTAAGCCTCATTGGCCACCCCAGGGGCAACGTTCATGGTCATTATGGAGAAATCCTTTACGAAGGGGATACATTAGTTACATTTATATATGAAAAATCGAGATCGGGTGATATAACGCAAGGTCTTCCAAAAGTGGAACAAGTGTTAGAAGTGCGTTCGATTGATTCAATATCGATGAACCTAGAAAAGAGGGTTGAGGGTTGGAACGAACATATAAAAAGAATTCTTGGAATTCCGTGGGAATTCTTGATTGGTGCTGAGCTAACCATAGCGCAAAGTCGTATCTCTTTGGTTAATAAGATCCAAAGGGTTTATCGATCCCAGGGGGTGCAAATCCATAATAGGCATATAGAGATTATTGTACGTCAAATAACATCAAAAGTGTTGGTTCAGAAGATGGAATGTCTAATGTTTTTTCACCCGGAGAACTAATAGGATTGTTTCGAGCGGAACGAACAGGGCGTGCTTTGGAAGAAGCGATCTGTTACCGAGCCATCTTATTGGGAATTACCAGGGCATCTCTGAATACTCAAAGTTTCATATCCGAAGCAAGTTTTCAAGAAACTGCTCGAGTTTTAGCAAAAGCCGCTCTACGAGGTCGTATTGATTGGTTGAAAGGCCTGAAAGAGAACGTTGTTCTGGGGGGGATGATACCTGTTGGTACCGGATTCAAGGGATTAGTGCACCGTTCAAGGCAAGACAACAACATTCCTTGGAAATCAAAAAGAAGAATCTATTCGAGGGGGAAATTAGAGATATTTTGTTCCACCACAGAGAATTATTTGGTTCTTACATCCCAAATAATTTCCATAATACACCAGAACAATAATTTACGGGATTTCATGATTCCTAAGAGCAAATTGATTCTTTTCTTTTAACTTTAATTATATGGTATGGTCCGGTCTTTTTATTGGGTAATAAAGATAATAACGAATAGAAAGGAATTAATCACTTGGACCATGTATCAAGGGTCAATCTCCGGGAGAAGGTTCCGTCGGAACAAATTATTTATTTCAGGGTACCTCGTCTCTTAAAAAAAAAAAAAAGAGAAAGTGTGGGGAAAAATGACAAGAAGATATTGGAACATTAATTTAGAAGAGATGATGGAAGCAGGAGTTCATTTTGGTCATGGTACTAGGAAATGGAATCCTAGAATGGCACCTTACATCTCTGCAAAGCGTAAAGGTATTCATATTACAAATCTTACTAGAACTGCTCGTTTTTTGTCAGAAGCCTGTGATTTAGTTTTTGATGCAGCAAGTAGGGGAAAACACTTCTTAATAGTTGGTACCAAAAATAAAGCAGCTGATTCAGTAGCATCAGCTGCAATAAAGGCTCGGTGTCATTATGTTAATAAAAAATGGCTCGGTGGTATGTCAACGAATTGGTCCACTACAGAAACGAGACTTCATAAGTTTAGGGATTTGAAAAGCGGAACAAAAGGCGGGGAAACTCAACCGTCTACCGAAAAGAGATGCAGCAATGTTGAAGAGACAATTATCTCACCTGCAAACATATTTGGGTGGGATCAAATATATGACGGGCTTACCCCGATATGTAATCATCGTTGATCAGCAAGAAGAATATACGGCTCTTCGAGAATGTCTCACTTTAGGGATTCCGACGATTTGCTTAATCGATACAAATTGTAACCCGGATCTCGCAGATATTTCTATTCCAGCCAACGATGACGCTATAGCGTCAATCCGATTGATTCTTAACAAATTAGTATCCGCAATTTGTGAGGGTCGTTCTAGCTATATAAGAAATCGTTGATTAATAATAAGATAAGCCAATGACTTTTTGAACCCCATAGATTGATTTAATCGGTTACTATTTCTGATCTCAAAAAGAGATCAAAATCACTGGGGATATTATGTGATTACTTGGTATCCTAAATATACGATTTAAAGTAGTCGAGTCGAGAAAGAGAGGGTTGAATCAAAATAATTCTTTTTTAAGTTCTATTTCTGTCAGAGGGCAATATGAATGTTCTACCATGTTCCATCAACACACTCAAAGGGTTATACGATCTATCCGGTGTGGAAGTAGGCCAACATTTCTATTGGCAAATAGGGGGTTTCCAAGTCCATGCCCAAGTACTTATCACTTCTTGGGTCGTAATTGCTATCTTATTAGGTTCAGCCACTATAGCTGTTCGGAACCCACAAACCATTCCAACTAACAGTCAGAATTTCTTCGAATATGTACTTGAATTCATTCGAGACTTGAGCAAAACTCAGATTGGAGAAGATTATGGTCCTTGGGTTCCTTTTATTGGAACTATGTTCCTATTTATTTTTGTTTCTAACTGGTCAGGTGCTCTTTTACCTCGGAAAAATCATACAGTTACCTCATGGGGAGTTAGCTGCACCCACGAATGATATAAATACTACTGTTGCTTTAGCTTTACCCACGTCAGTGGCATATTTCTATGCGGGTCTTACTAAAAAGGGATTGGGCTATTTCGGTAAATACATTCAACCAACTCCAATACTTTTACCAATTAACATCCTAGAAGATTTCACAAACCTTTATCACTTAGTTTTCGACTTTTCGGGAATATATTGGCTGATGAATTAGTAGTTGTTGTTCTTGTTTCTTTAGTACCTTTAGTGGTTCCTATACCTGTCATGTTTCTTGGATTATTCACAAGCGGGATTCAAGCTCTTATTTTTGCGACTTTAGCCGCGGCTTATATAGGTGAATCCATGGAGGGTCATCATTGACTAGCTTCCAAAATAGTCTTGTTTTTTTTTTTTTGAAAAAAAAACAAGACTATCCCAACTCATGGGTGGCTCAAGATAATCTACTTGGGGAACATGATGGATATCTACAAATATGGTAGATACGATTTAGAGTAGGGTCAATAAAGATGTACGATATTAGGGAATTAAAAAAAAAAAAGGAAAGAGATCGAAAAGATCTTTTTCCTAAGATTCCCGTTTGGTCCATTTACGTCATACCTCTCCAATTGATATTCTATTTATATCAGTCAATTACGATTACGGTATTACGATTCATAATTTGAATAAGAAAGAATTGTTATGTTATCTGTTTCCGACGTATGCCTAAACAAAAAACTATGTTCTATCAATTCAATGGTTGACAAAAATTGTCTGCAATTGGATCAATCAAATCTTGATATGGATATGGAATGGTTCGGGCTGATGAATCCATCCGTTTATATCAATGCGCAATAATGATAAAGAAAAGGAAGAGAAAAGTTTACAAACAAATAAGATTCAGAAAAAGGTAGGTTAGGGAGGTGAGCTGGGTATATGTAATGGCTATAATTCAATCCCTGTGTATGTTTCGAAGAATGATTCTATAATCCAATTCAATATAAGATACGAATGGTTTACGTTATGGAAGAAACATATGTATATGTGATATTAGATATTCACGAGTTATATATGGACTATCCATATATATTATTTCCCATCCCACTGAAGTTAGATGGATTCCAACGGAAGGACTTCCGTTTCATCTTTGGCTGTGGATTGAATGAATAAACAGATGAAGTTAAGGATATAGAAGAGAAAGAGCGAAGAATTGAAAGAGTGGTTCGGAACAAAGAAATGGAAGAACTAGAATCGTATGACTTTACAAAGACTCCATGGATAGGAACTAAAAACGAGATATTGAAGCAGTTATGATGATTCAGTAATATCATCACTTCAATTTGGAGTTCTTAGTTACTTCGACCCGATGGATCTTAGTGATGAATAATAAGTCATAATTCAGTGATTGTATCATTAACCATTTCTTTATTTTGGTGCGAGGAGCTTACCATGAATCCACTGATTTCTGCCGCTTCCGTTATTGCTGCTGGATTGGCCGTAGGGCTTGCTTCAATTGGACCTGGAGTTGGTCAAGGTACTGCTGCGGGCCAAGCTGTAGAAGGTATTGCGAGACAACCAGAAGCAGAGGGTAAAATACGAGGTACTTTATTGCTTAGTCTGGCTTTTATGGAAGCTTTAACAATTTACGGACTGGTCGTGGCATTAGCGCTTTTATTTGCGAATCCTTTTGTTTAATCCTATAAATGTGAAAAATACGTACTTATTTTTTTCTTATTTGATTGCCGTGAACTTGCCGCTTGCTTCTTCGAATTATATCAACACTTTACTCCTACAACCACTTATTCGTTGAGACAATACCCACCCCAGGGAAAAGGCTGATTTGAGGATGAGGAATTAGTAGATCCACTCGCTTTCTTCCTTTCCATCCTTAATGGAACCCTTTTTTTTTTTTCACTTTTAGGAAGCGTTGTAACAAACGAGGTATTTCGCAATTGCATGAGACCCGGGACCTCATATTAATAAGTATTTTATTGGATTGGGAACTTCAATTGAAATAATAATAAAGAATAAATGAAATTTCAAAATGAAATGAATCTATTTTATAAATAAATTCATATTTATAAATAAGTAAATAAATAAAAAGAAATCAATCAAAAGTGGGGCGAAA
>NW_027519011.1:0-57773 GCF_043159265.1 Tasmannia lanceolata
TTTTGTTGGTAACGAATTTGATTCACGTCTAAGAGTGGAGGAAAACTCTTGACTTTTGGGTCTCTCTATCGGTTCTTATTCGGTTGGAGGGATCGCCGCCAAAACCAGCCATTGTCCTAAAAAATCGCAGACCAAGGCTCAAATCGCCGGCAGAAAATCTCACGGTTTTGGGTAAACCTAACGGCAGAAGCTGATCTTTGCAACTACTATTTCTCCACCTAATCCAGAATCGTGTGATTTAGGGTCAACCGACTAAAACATCCACCATCTTTCTCGGCCTGCAATTTCCGGCCACCGGATCTCGCCAGACTCTATTCATAGCCGTCAACCTTCGCTGGAAGACGATCAGATTTCACACGATTTTCGTGATTCCAAAACTAATCCCTCACTGGTTGCCATGGAATAGATTGAAATGGAGAAACTCAAGTTATTGGGGTCGATTCTCTCTGCAAAACCAGCGGGAATTCTCATTTTGGAGGGAGAAGACCTTACGTTTTTGGGGTTTCATCTCTTTCGATTGTTTTTTTAGGTTTTGCCGAATCTTGGATTCTGAAAGTTGGGTTTCTCACAATTTGGGGGTTTCTACCGGTAGTAGACTTCTTGATTTTGGGAAAAGTATTGCCGAAATCCTCTTGGATCTAGATTGTTTTCAAAATTGCTTGGATTTGGTTCAGAGCTTGTTGGATCAAAGTTACGGTTTATTCAGTCCTTTGGTAGGGATCCTTGCTAAAGAAATTGTGGCAATATTCTTGCGGTGCAAAATTTAAAGGACAAATTCTTACTGATCAAATTCTCTCCAATCAGGTGCACTCTTTCCAAATTTTTTTATTTCATCTAAATATACAATGGAAAAGAATGGTATGCCTTTTGAGATGGTCAAACTTCAGTCCTTTGGTGGGTCTGAGTTTAATTTATGGAAGCGAAAGACTAAATTCGGTCTAAAATATATGAATTATTTTTACACCGTTTTGAATACCTTTGCTGAAACGACTGAAGAAGTTGATGAATCTCAATGGCTTAAAGATGAGGATTTCTGCAAAGACTACTTGTTGAATTGTCTTTCAAACCATCTTTTAGAAACCTATAGCAAATATAATATTGCTAAGGAAATCTAGGATAACTTAGATGCTCAATTCAAGAAGGAGGAGAAATTGTCCAAGACCCATCTGGTGGACAAATTCATGGATTTCAAGTTTCAAGACGACAAGGAAATCACTCCTCAAGTGACTGATCTTGAGAATTTAAGATCTAAGTTGAACAATGAGAAAATTGTTGTCTGTGATTCGTTTCTTGTGGGTGCAATCATATATAAGTTACCATCTGCATGTCAATCCTTTAAAACTGAAATGTATAGGAAAAAATGTGCAAGTGGGACTAGATGATCCCAAACGATTCATTCGAATTGAAGATGAGAATCGCGCCAGGAATAACTTGGAGATGGTTAGACAACAACAGTATACTACTAACGCGGTAGCAAATCCCAAGAAATTTCCTCAGAAATCTAAGTCACCCAAGAGTGAACCCAAGTTAGAGGCAAAAAAGACTATTTCTCAGAAAAAAAGAGCAAGTGCTACAACTGTGGAAAATGGGGTCACTTTACAGCAGATTGTAGGCAACCTAAGAAGGTTAAATATGATACACCACAAAAGGAAGCTCATATGATGGTGGGCAGTGCTGAGCCTAAAGGTTTTGTTACTATGTTGGGCAACGGTAAGGCCAGTACCTCTTCAGATTGATGGTTAGATTCAGGAGCCACCTGCCATGTTTGCAACTCTAAGAAACTACTTACAGATGTTGTTGAAGCAAAATAGACTGTTACAGTAGCTAGTGGAGCAGAGGCGGAGGTGACTCACAGTGGAACTGCGACTTGAAAATCCAATGGACCATCTTTTATCAATCTTGTAATCCTATCTAGGTTAATATGGCCTAATCGAAGATGCCATATATGCTTGGGATTGGCAGTATTCCTTGCCTTTTGAGGTTTGGAATATTCTGAATAGGAATATCCTCAAAGTTACTTGCATTTTCTAAAGCATTTACTATAGATAATTTGTCAACTAATGTACCTTCTGTAATTAAGGAATTTCCATGTTCGATAAAAAAACACTACTTTTATCAAAAGTTGTTAAATAACCATCAATCAAAAGTTTAGAAAATTGAAATCAAATTCCTTCTAATGGAAGGTACATAAACACAATTATTTAAACGTAAATATCATTCTGAAAATGCTAGTAGTGATCACCCATAACTTGGACTGCAACCGTTGCATCCGTTCCAACCCTTAAGTAGAGTTCGCCCTCAATCAACCTTTCTACAATGAAAGCAAGTATCATTGGTGTTGGTTGACTTCTTCTTGAAAGTTTTCGTGTTCTTGACTTTGGAAATGTTTTTCTTAGAACCCTGGCCTTTACCCTTTCTTTTTCCCTTACCTTTCGGTTTGGGAGTTGAAACTACATTAGCTTCAACTAAGAAAGAGAATTTCTTATTCTTTTTCTGAAGATCCTCAGCAGATTGAAGATGATTCAACAATTTTGTCAACGTCATTGACAGTTTGTTCATATGGTAATTCATGACAAACTCATTAAATGATGGTGGTAGGGATGCTAACACCATGTTGACTCACCATCTAACTTGTCCCCTAAAAGTTCGAGCTCATTTAGATAGTCCATCATCTTCCACGTGTGATCTCTAACTGAGGTTCCTTTCACCATTTTCATGGAAACCAGGCCCTTAATTGCTATTTGTCTGGCACTGCGATTTTGTTGTCCAAACATCTCCCTAAGATTGTGCATAATACCCATGGATAAAGCCATTCCGACATGTTGTTGCAACACGTTCGACATCGATCCAAGGATATAACAGTTAGCCATTTGGTCATCTTCATGCCATTTTGTGGCTCTGTCCCTGACATCCTGAGGAGCATCGGGACTAGGCAACTAATATGCCTCACTAGTCAAGACCCAATGAACTTTCATTGATGTGAGCACTAGAGTTAAGTTCCTCTTCCAGTCCAAGTAATTTGCACCAGTAAGTTTGTTGTCCTCAAGAATCATAGCTAATGGATTGAAGGATGCCAAATCTATTGCAAAGGAAAGAGGCATGAAATTAGCATGACTAACCATTTTAGATTTATCATGACATGTAACCATTAGATCTGGATTTTTAATCTGTAATGGTACTGCCCATTGTTTGTCACATTTATGTGCCCCTCAAACACATAAATCAAGAGAAATAACATGATTTATCCAATGGGCATCAGATGCTCATTAACAACTTTGTTAAGTACGAGTGGATTCATTTAATCTATCATGATATCCAATTTGATTTTGGCCTCAAAGCATCGCAGTGTATCTATCCTTTGGGCATCAACACTCTTTGCTTGGTTAAGTTAACATCCATTGCCTCGGAACCATTTTACAAAACATACTAGCTTTTGCTTTGGCATATGACTAATGTATTTTGCAAATATCACTTATCCTTATAGGAATCTATTAGTTACTCTAGATAGAAAATCAAGATCGGCTTCTGCTTTGGCATATGATCGTCTTGTTCTCTAAACTAGCCAACCAATAGATGGCTATGGAAGGCCATGGAGATTAATCCTTTCGATTTAAATTCCCATTTACAACTTAATATTTTATAAAGAGGGTTTCTTTTAAGTGGGAAATACTTATTCCTATGCATGCATCTAAAACAAACCATCCAATGGAAATACATACATAAGGAAAGGAAAATGCAATCATCCATCACATCCAAACCACAGAAAAGTAAACCAACCACATCCATAAGCTTAATTTTGGTATCTTAGATTTAGAGGGATTCTCCCACTTACCTTTTTATAATTATCTAACCATTTTAGAGTTAGTTAATCCCCATAATTCTATATTACCAAAATTAAGGGTGAAATTTGGGCAACTATTAGCTATTCGCAATAAGAAAAATCTGCCGACCTCAAGGTAATTTTTCAAAGGTATTAGTATTGATATACTTCATCATATGAAGTATTTTGGATCAGTAAAAATCATGTAGAATGCGTCCGCCCTCTATTGAATAGACAGAATTGAGGTTCGCCATCATCTATAGCCTTCTTGAAGCATCACCATGTTCAAGTGCTTTTTTTATTCTTCGATTGACCACCTCATGAGCGATTTTCTTTCTTCGTTACTTCTGATGTAATATGAAAATAAACTACCCTAGTATCCTACACTAGCCCATATAAAATGTACATAAAAAAAAATTCTCGATGGAAAACCAGTGGTCCGCACAACTGCCCAGAGAGATTACATAAACTAATAAAATAAATAATTATTACGTTGCGGACTTTTAATTACTACATTCCAGCAATATCAAACCATAAAAATAAATAATAAACATCCACAAATATTACCCATATGCATCTCATGCATGGATAGAGGTCGAGTAATCATTTTTGCCCAATTTTCACCAATAGAGATTAACTCATGCTGAAATTAAATCAAATAATTTTTAATTCATCCATAAAAACTATTGAAATCTACAAAAACTTAATATAATCATTCCTTATGATGTTAGAATTCACCACAAAATTTTTTGCGTAAAAACGAAATCATTTGAGCGAGAAAAGCTCAAAATAGTGGTTTTCGGGAACCCTTTCAGAATAGCATAAGTTTCGAATATTTTAAGTGGGAGAAAAATATTCGGACTAACATATTAGCTACTGATTATGCTTAGAATACACCCAAATAATGTTTGAAAAATTTAATCTTGGGCTATAAATTTTTCTCACAACTTTGGGGCCATTCTGAAATAAAACATGTAATTCCCGAAATAAAAATCAGCAAAAGATTGCAATTTTGGCCTAACTTGTAAAAATCATATCTCCCAATCCGCTCATCGGATTTTGATGATTCTTGATGTGTTGGACTCGTATTCGAGTATAATTTTTAACCATCAAGGTTGATTAGATCAAAAATCACAATGAGTAGATCCAAATTACAGATCTTTGTACAACAGTCCATATGTTGATTAATTAACACTACGGACTAACAATCTCGGATAGCCAGGATAGAAAGTCCGAATTCACAGCAGATATACCACATGATCTATATTTGGTTAATTTAATCCCCTAATATGAGCCCTAGTTGCTCTGATACCACTTGAAGGAAGGTTATCCCCTTCAGGCAAGATAGCTATGCGCAGCGGAACAAAAATCGTATAGAATTTTAAAATTTTCTTTTGATCTTGCTTTTGCCCAAGATCCTAGAGTCTAGATTAGTTAATTAAGTTAATCAAACATAAATAAATACCTCTTTGAAGATGAAATTAAGGAATCACGCTGCTTTATCTACTCCTCGAACGGTTGCGATCGTTCTAAACACCGTGGACCCCGCAAGTTGAACCGATGGATTCTTTTTCTTTGCTCGGACTATTGTGTGTGTGAATAACTCTTATTCACCTATTTAAGGTTTGATCTACTTAGTACCTTTGTTGTAGAGAATAGAGAAATTGATTTGAAGCCTTTCTCTTTGAAACTAGTTCAATTGGAAGAGAAATAAAGAGAGAGAGAGAGAGAGATGGAAAACTATTTTTCCAAACGGGCAACAAGGGAGAACGAATTTTTGAGTATTCCACACTTGAAATTTCATTCTCCCCTCTCTCCTTTATATAAAGTAGAGTTTTGGTTTGATAAATCCTTGTTCTTTCTCCCAATTCCAATCCAATTGTGAAACCAACTTGAATTGAGACTCCTCGAGTGAATGAGACTCTCCCAAACCTCCAAGGATGGAGGGGACAATCAAGATACATGGGAGAATGTGTATGGATGCCTCCCTCCAGTCCTTGTGGCCTTATCTCATAAGAGTTGGTGTTGGAAACAAATTGCTTGCTTTGTAGATCCTACAATTTAGCAATTCTTATCCAACAAGGAGTTTGAGTTCAACTCAAAGTCCTTGAGCAATTGAGACTCTTTTCCCCAGCTCTCCAACTGATTTAGGAGTGTTGTGGGCCGCACAATCCTTTTCCAAATGTATAATCCTATCCAATTCCCAATTCCCAATTCCGTTCCAATTCTGCAACTTTTGCAAAACCGATTTGGGAATAACTATCTTCATTTGGATTTCACATTATTATGCTAGTTATTAATCAAATTAATAAAACATAATAACGTATAATAATTAAGTAATTAATTAATAATTTAATTGATTAATAACTCACATCCAATGGGAGTTATTTCAGCTCCAATTTGTCTTCGAAAAATTCTCTTACTGTCTCTTGTTATTTACTTAACCAAGACATGTATATATGCATATATCAACATATTTATATATATATATATATATAATTAATTTTCACATTAATCTAACGGATCATATCCGTCCATGCAATTACATGAAATGCAGAACCCTGATCCATTTGGATGTTACCAGGTCATTCGAGTTGTGAGTGGGATGGTCGTAGGATCGACGGTCAATCCTGCAGAATTCTATGGTGGGCCCCACTGCGATCTCGCTCTGTAGTTAAACTACACTCGCATTAGGTCAGTGGCCTCCATCGAGACGTAACCCTGAAGATGACCGTCAGATCATCTTACCCCTAATCACATCATGTATGTGCAAGTCTTTTCTTCGTAACCACATCTACTAAGTTGAGTCATATAGGTGGTGGACACCATTTACCCCCTTGGCCCACTCTTGGTATACCATTTTGGTCAAGCGGCGTTTGGCCTCCAAATGCATTTTTAAAATCATTTGAAAACAATTCAATGTTTCATAAAACTTTTCGATAAACGTTTTATCAAATCCGCCTAGCCAGGCTATTTAATAGCCCTACCGCTCTGACAAAATTGTAGATGTCAATCCCTAAATTTTAGGGTGAAGAATCCCTTGTTGAATATCATTATTGGTCTCGAGGGTCTGCTCTAGGATATAGCTCTATCCGAATGTGACTCTAAAATAGAATCACTCTAAGATAAACTAAGACCCTAGAACGGGCCGACTGATCAATAAAATCCCTCAGGTCTAAGGACATGTGAAGGGTCCTGTCGAGAAGAATAACTTTATACTTTATTGTCCACAAGTTGTTCTTTATTTGATCTGGTTCGGTTACGCGATCCAATCGTCGCACCCACTCTTCTTGCTTAGGGTCCACTACCCAGATGACCGAGATAAGTCACCTCATGACACGTGCATGTAGGCAAGACTAGTGCTAGTTGTATACAGAAATCTCTTTCCCAACTAGGAACTATTAAGGATTGCATAGAACCGAGATGCCATATCTCCTTGCTCCCTTGGATCTGTGAATCCTTTGAGCATGGCATTTCTACTATACTACCTAAGGACGAACATGTGTCAATAAACAAGCACATCACACACATTTGTTATTATAATTACCCATTCATGTCATGAAATAAACCTTTATTAATTCGTAAATATCATTCTGCTGGCTTTTCAGGGCATATAGTCTAACATCGGCATCATCTGCCGTAGTCGATTCCTTGAAAACTTTTGGTGAAAGCCTCATGAATTCTGAAATTCCAAACACTTAGTGTGGCTGTCCTGCCACTGGTGGTCCTTGAACTTGCGATTGCTATTGCTGGGGTTGCTGACGTTGTTGATTTTCCAATCCAATCATGGGTCTCATGAATTTTCTCATCTCAGTCCTTTCTTGTTCAATGTCATTTTGTGGCGGAGGTGCCTCAGGATTCTCATTTGGTACTTGACCTCCCTGAACTGGAGCATCCTAAACCACTTGCTCTTCCTGAATCCCTTGGTTCTGATTTTCCTGAATCTCTGGCTCTTCTTGAGCCACATTCTGATCTCCCTCGATAATGTCATGGAGGGCTCTAGTACGATTCACTCGAGTTCCACGACAACCACGTCCTCCTTGAGTCGACATATTCCTAATTCCAATAAAACACTAAATCAGAATACCGTCTATAACATAATTACATACTTATAATAATACAAACAATTCCCATTTGGAGCCAATATCTATTCATCACATATTTCTCATGATTCTTACTCAATCACAAACTCGCATGCTTCCCAAGCGTCCCCAGGAGCATTTGAGTATATAATTGGGCCCTGATTGCGCGACTGATTTATGTGTAATCAAGCGTCCTCGAAACACACAAATCCATTAAGCGCTTTCTAATTGCTCCTTTTCTAAATCCCCCATTCTCCCAATCAAAAGTCCTTTTGTTCAAATAATTCTACCTAGGACCTAAAGCCTAGGCTTTGATACCACTTTTCTATCACACCCCAAACCTCACCCTGGGCGTAGGACATGACAACACTGTACACCTGCAAGACGAATCTCACAAATGTACAAGGCTACAAAGCAATAACAGAAATAATCTGGCATTTCGTAACTAAAATATATCAAAGTTCAATTGATGCGGACCCATCAAAGTCAAATCAAATCTCATCTCTCCCTAGAGTCAAAGCAAAATAAAATAGTGAAGTCTTTACATCTTATTCAAAGTACTCACTTCCTAATAAACTAAAATAACTAAACTAATCTCTGAGCCAAAGTCCAAATCCAAGCTAAGCGTCCTGTTCCTCGTTAACCTCACGAGGGTCAAGACCTGAAAAATATTATATAACCACAGTCAGCTGAAAAGCTCAGTACATAATAAAGCACTACTCTAAGTACAGTCTATGTATAACAGGGTTCAATAAGGTCAGAAAACAAAGTCAAAATTGAATACTGAATTTCTCAACTGAACAGTAGGCACAAAGTATATAGTGTATGTCAAATAAGTGTAGACACCCCATTTTGACCGTACCCTAAACCTCAGTCTTAATCAAAACTCCATCAAATTAGTCAATTAGGGTCCTAAATTCCACCCTAAGCTAGGCTAAGGTCCCACCAAGATCCCTGCAAAATTTCGTCGTAATCCGAGCAGATTTGTCAAATAGGACAAGCCGAGCAAGAAGCATAGTACAATCTAGAAGGGGGTGGATTATCCTGGATGGGGCCGAACCTGGGCTGAAAAGGACACGATTTCTCCGCGCGCCTATCATTTTTTTTTCCGGCAACCGCGCGCCAATCACAACTTATAGTGTGATTATCAACTTCCAGAAATGCTTATAAATATCTGTTATACCTCATTTTCCAGTTAATCAGGGGTTTTCTCAACCTAGTTTTGAGAGAGAAAGAGTGGGGAAGAGGTGAGAGAAAATAGATTTGGAGCATAAGCCTTATTTACTTTTGCTTCTTCTTCTCCTTCGATCTTCATTTTTCTAGCAAATCCGAACTCCGGCAAGCTCCGACCATCCACTTTGTTGCCAGCATAGCATTATATGACCCCAATTTCATTTTGTTACAGCATCAGCCATCGTTCTCCTCTTCATTCTCTACAAATCCTTTTCTTTCTCACCTCCAAACCTTAACTTCATTGTGTCCGGGGAGATCTTGCCGGAATCCGGCCGTCCCGCCGGAGATCCGACCGCCAGAGCACTTCTTTATCATCTCCTTCACCTCATCCTTACTTCTACACTCATCAAAGCCTTAGATCTATGCCCTAGAATCCTAGATCTAAATTTTAAGCCCTAGATGCAAACCCTAACTTTGTTTTCTCCGGCAAGATCCACCGAAATCTCGTCGTTGTCCATAAAATCTGGCCGTTCATCATCAAATCTAGCTGACTAACATGGCCATTCCAATCTAATCTCTAAGAAAGATTCAAGCAAGCAGAGGGAGATTGATGGACTTTGTCTTTTTCTACAGCTTCGGCAAGTTCGCCTTGATTCCGATCTTTACCTACAATCTTCCAGCTCTTCAACATCAATTACAATCATTAGTTCTGCAATTTTCACTAATTCTAGCCAAAATTTCATCATCCTCTACCTTGAACCCAGCTCCTTTTCAAACTATTTTAATTCTCATTCATAAATCTTCGATCTAATCTCTTCTAACTCAAATCTGGTGGTGTGATAAAAATCTGAGCGTTTTTTTATTTTATTTTATTTTATTCAAATTTCGGCCAATTCTGAGGAAGGCTAGCACATCCGTCGTCGGATCTAATCTTGCCCCGACAAATCCGGTGAATTCTACAACTTGGCTGGTCCCATTGAGATTCCGTAGCTTGATCGGCGAGCTCATACCCATTGCAATTAAGCTCTGATCACAATTAACTCTAATCCGGTAACTCCTTTACTCTCCTGTTCGATGTGGGTTTGTGATTTTGTTTAGAAGTGGTATTGATTGGAACATCACATTTTTTAATATCCGATTGCTGAAATTTAAGAGGTGGATTCTGTTGATCCAAACTCTCAAATCTCAGATAGGGATTAGTGAGGAGACTCCTTTGCCTCTTTCATTTTATGACTGATCTTAAACTAATCATGTTTTGATGAATGCCCTCATTGATTACTTTGTTTGAGTTCATTTTTTTGGCATGGTGATGAACCCTCGTGATTGTGTAAATAATAATAAAAAATGGAACAGGCGTTTTGCCCAAATTAAGTAGTGATTCTATTAGTACCCATGTTACCAACACCATCATGTTTTTTTTAAAAGAAACTTCTATTGAAGCTGTTAGTTATATGCTTTAAATTTTACAAGGAATAGTAGTGACACTCAGTGGCCATTTCAATCTTGGAATAAGATGAGTCGGTGAACTCAGAGAATTTTTCCCTTGCAATAACCTTGTTTTCTTGAACCCATAGAGAAATAATCATTGTATTATTGTATTTTGAGACTAATCCCATTTCCTTTTTAGGAGGGACATAAGCTAAACCATGTTTTTTTTTTCTTGGTCATGGTTAATAGACATGATAACAAGGTCTTGAGGAGCAATTATCTGAATATGGCTGTGTAGGTATTATCCCTTCAAAATAAGAAAGGAGGATTGGATGTTGGCATTACAATGCCAACATGATAATTTGACAGAGTGTCTATTTTACTCATGCAATAGAATTTGACGATCGCTTCCCTTTAATGTGGATATTATTTCCCTTATTTACATATGAGAGACTAATAGTATTTAAATTCTTTTCAGCCCTTGGTCTTAATTTACTTATATTTTTATATTTTTATACCCTTATTAATGGCAGCCCACGCTCTTTTGATAGTGGCAGCCCCTCACGCTCTTTTGATAATGGCAGCTCACACTCTTTGACAATCGCAGCCCCCCCACACTCTTTTAATAATAACAGCCCTCACTCCCTTGTAATACTAGCAGCCCTTACACCCTTTTTGATACTAACAACCCTCACTCCCTTGTAATACTAGCAGCCCTCACACCTTTTTTTATACTAATAGCCCTCACTCTCTTGTAATACTAGCAGCCCTCATACCCCTTTTGATACTTCCAGCCCTTGGGTTCTATAATTATGAGTTGTTGCTAGCTATTGCAAGCGGGGTTTATCATATTAACAAGTAGAAAAAAACAGACCTGAACTAAAGTGTGTATACATGATTTTCCTTGATTTTAAGGTCATTTGTTCTTGTTGATTTGATGAGTTTTGGGCCAATGTGTAAGTCTTTTATATAGTTATTTATATGTGTGCTTGTCCGTATATGTGTATGTAAGTGTAGATGGATGTGTGTGTGTGTGTACACATTGTAAAAAGGGGGTATAAGATGAACAGTCGAGTGTTACATATGAGGTATACTAGAATAAATTGTTCTGTATGTGTGAATGACTTGTCTGTTTAGACCTTTTTGGTTGAAATATAAATGCTCATCCATATGGTGTTATAGGAATTGGAAGTCCTGTTTTGATCGAATTACAAGCGATGATCTGTGTTCATTTTGGAAGTATATCTGTTGAACTTAGATTTTGTGTATGTCAACAGTAGAAATGCTAAGTTTGTGACTTCTACACAATTAGGCATGTGCATGCTATGTGTATATTTCCAAAGAGTGGTTACTGATCATTCTATTTTTCGTCTATACCATATTTCCCAAGTCTTTCAGAGTCAGCACAAGAGTGTTTATTACATGCTAACTGGTTTATTAGTTCTTTAATTTTTTTGTGGAAGCTATTCATTTTGGAGATCATGAGAAATCCATAACAGTTTATGGGAAAATACAGATGTGTAATGGTAATGGTGTAAAAATTAAAATAGGGTGAGACAAAAATAATTTTCTTTATCTTTCAAATGATTGATGATTGCATTGTTTGTTTTTAATAAGTGGCATTCTTTATTTTTCCATCTCTTTATTTGGGTTCTTTTGATATCTATAATTCATTTTGGAAATACTATAACTTTCTTTTGTTGTTGGGACCTTCATCGAATTTTGGAATGAATATCAATGTTCAATATACCCTCCATTATTGTGAGGGCGATGAAGACGTTAGCCCAAGCCCATCTTTAGAGGGACTTACCCGAATATGGTAGTACCCTCTGTCTTCTTTCCTCTTCCTTATTTTCTTTGTATAGAGTTTTCTTAGCTTTTTAGGTACCTTTAAATCTTAGATTCTCTTATTCATTGCAAGGGCAAGGAAAGAGTCATCTTGAGCCCACCCTTTTTAGGGAGACAAGCTATGTCTCGATAAACAGAATCAAATCCTTTGGAGACAAGTTTTGTCTCATTAGCGAGTCATTTATAGGAGATTGTCCAAGTCTCAAGCAGAATACATTCTTTAGGTTAAAGACCGACTTGGTCTGTTAGCTACTGTACCCTTATTCATCATTACAGGGGCAATGATAAGGTTATTTGGAGCCCACCTTGGTGTTTAGGAGACTTACCCAGTCTCATTAGTACCATTCTTTATCTCCTCTTCTTTTAGGAGACTAGCCTAGTCTCACTAGCACACACCTCTTAGGGTTGTGAACTAGGAGTCAGTCCTTTCGTATATGAGTCAGTCCTTAGCTCGAGAGTTCATTTTTAGTTAAGTCTTTCAGGAGTCTGCCCTATCATCATAGGGGTTAGGATTCTGTCCAACCTCTCATCAAATCATGTGATTTTATCCAATCCTGCAAGGTATATGATGCTTTCCAACCCTTGCAGAGATGTGATTCCATCCAGCCCTCCCCGCAAAGCATAGGATTCTGTCCAACCTTTGCGAGATATCAGGAGTCTGTCCTACCCTTATGGTGATAAGATTCTATCATCTTGTGTAAAAAACACTTGAAAAACATCTGAAAAACCAAAAATCTCAAAAATCTGGAGTTATTAGGATTGTAGTTAGGAGAGTCTGTTTCCGAACTACGTTGGCTTGATCCCCTTTCACGGGGTACGTAGGCAGCTTGGGATCCATATCCTAAGTTCAATCAAACCTTTAAAATAAAACATTTCAAACCTTACAAAAATACAAAAATTCTTCAAAACCTTTTCAAAAAGATCTTTCCCTAGAGTTAGGAGTCTGTCCTAGATGTTTGGGGTGTCTTAGAGTTAGGAGTCTGTCCTGGATATGTTGATGTTTTGTGTGTCTTGTCGTGTGAGTGTCCCTAGAGTTAAGAGGCCTCAAGTTGTGGTCGGTTAGACACTTAGTCAAGCCGATGGCTAGACTAGGATGCACTTAGTTAGCCCATGGTTTTCCGTAGGACACACAGCCTAGTTACACATTGGATATAGGAACTGATGAACACATTTATGTGTGAATAGTAGTGGTAGAAAGCATGCATATTTTATGTTTAAAAGCGGTGCTACTAAGGTATTTTGTGTATTTTTTGTGTTTCAGGGATATTTCAAGAATTCCGAGGAACATAAGCTATGGAGATCAAAAATCAAAGGAAAGCAACCAATTTCCAAGATAGTCTGAAATTTCAAGATACTTTGTTGGCCGAGTTTAAGATGCTTTAGTTGGGGTGAATTTAACGATTTTGATTATATTATTGGAGTTATTTAAAGGGTGCCAACAAGTAACATTGCAGCCTAACAATTGGATGATTGAGATAAACCCATAAAAGGATTTAAGGGGTGCAATCAACATTTATGTTATGGCCTAGTTAAATGGATAGCCCTGATTAGATTATGCATTTAATTTAGATGAAGCGGTCAATTGCATTATGTTCCAACAAAATGAACGGTTTAGATCAGCCCATGGAAACGAATTGGTGACCCCACTAATGGAAATAATATTTTGGGATGTAACCTTTGTGGGCTCATCAAGTGAACGGTTGGATCATCTCATGTATTCTAGTGCAAAACAAGTTTTTGGGCCACGTGTACTAATGTATGCATGCAAAAGATGGTAAAAAGAAAGAGATATACATGCATGTAAAGATGACAGCAAGAAGTGTTAAAAATAGAAGCTTGAATTCTGAAGCAATAGAAAGTGGGGCCCACTCTATGTCGTGCACGTTTTCTTACAAAAAAGAAATTGCATGTTCGGTGGAAACTTTAGCAGGGGTACTCCCTCTCTCCTCCACTTTCTAATTTGTTTCTTTCTTTCCTAACATAGAGGGAAGAGATATTTTAATAGGGCTGATATGATTTGCTAGTAGCAAAAGAGAGGCAAACAGACATGTGGGGCTGCTGTTGTTCTTTTCTATTCAACTTTGGGATAGCACATGGTAAGTCATAGCTAGACAAGGAAAAGGGAGCCATGCAAATTGCCATGCAATGACCGAATTGCCAGGTATGAGATTCCAAATTGAGAAAATTGTTTATTTTCAATGGGCTGAATTGGAAAGCATCATGAGTTGTTAAAAATAAGATATTTTAAGTATGGGAGGTCTTGGGTATCAATTGGAAGTGGGACCACATCCATTAACGTCCAGCAATGTTTTGGTGATAATAGAAAGAAAAATTCATACACCTATTACACTATTGGTCTGCATGATTATAAAAGGAATGCAAGCCATGCAACAATGGTGGGACCCACTTGGACTTGCATATACGTGCAAAAGTTTGTACAGCCGACACTCTCTTTCCATTCAAATGAATGCAGCGGGCCATCACTTGCTATCCAAATACACCAAGTTGAAGCTTCCATTCCTAAAAGTCAGCCCTTTCTTTTGGATATTTCTTTTAATGCAAGGTAAGAAAAGAAGAGAATAATATATTATTGGAATAAAAAGCAAGAGGAATTGGAAAGTTGTCATGATAGAAACTTACCATTGGAAACAAAAAAAAAAAAAACAAAGGGTCGGCCAATATATACTCTCTCCCATCTCATTCTCTAGGGTAGATAGACACGACTCTCTTTTTAATCCCTTGCACTTTTTTTTCAAAAACTTGATTGAAATATTAAATAACCGCAAGTGCACGGATCGTGTAAATACGGGTCGAACTCAAGGAAGAGAAATCTAGTTGTCAATCCTATTCTTTTACCGATTAGAATACTAGCTATGATATAATGTTGCCTGGAATAGACTCAGGATTTCCGTGGACTTAGACCTCGGAGCCAACACTATATATAAGCTTATATTCTATTCAATCTAAGAATCAAATTCAACTATGATCTTGATTTGGAAATCTTAATTTAGGCAAAGTGTACCAAAATTCTAATGATCTTGATTAACTACTTATCTAATCTAATTAGAAAACTAAAATTCTAAAGGCCTAAGTTAATTGAAAAATTGCAAAAGTAATTTAGAATAGTGTAAAAACCTTAATTCAATATAAAAGATTACTTAGGGTTAGAATCCACCATGGGTTTGGATTAAATTGATTAATTAAAACAACTCTTGAATTGGGTTGAAAATTCGATTAACTAGTCAATAAAGAATAAGATCAAAGGGATGTCATTCCTTATAAGTAATTAATCAAACCCACTCTCCAATTTACATTGATTATATAGAACTTTATATTTGTTAATCAACAATTATTCATACGAAAGGGAAAAGCCAATGGCATGAATGATTGGGATTTTCCAAACACAAACTCCTACACAATTTTTCAATTGAGTAGATTGATTTAATTGTAGTTATTTCTCCTTCCCCATGGTTTCAACTAAACCCTAAGTAAATAGGATTTAGTTACTCATGAAGAAGGGAAGAAAAACAAAAATAAACGAGATAGATGGGAGAAGAATTGCCATATAGAACTTGAAAGAAAATTAAACAAAAACTAATTACTTCTTCACTAACTTGAATTGAAACAAAATTACATGAAATTGAACTTAAAATAAATAACAAAAATTAAATAGAACTTAGTCTTTTTCTCCTCCAACTTTGGTTGCATCTTCCTCCTTCAAGCTTTAATGTCACCTTGAGTTTGAATGGTGGTGATGATGCCTTGGATTGAGAGTTGAAAAGAAAAAGAAAAAGAAAAGAACAAGAAAACCTAAGGGAGAGAGCTTGAGAGTAGTGGAGAGAAAAAGAGAAAAAAATAGAGTTCTATTCTTAGAAACTATGGGAAAAGTTGAAAGTATGGTGGACCATATAAATTTGTAAGTTTTCTACGAAGTTTCCGAATCAAATTTCTTTTATGGTACGATTACATTAGAGGCAAGTTTAAGGAAGCAAAGTAGGACAAATTCAAAAGAGGATTCCTTGATTAAAATATTTTTCTAATTTTTCCAACTTGGGATAGGATGCAAAGTTTAAGTATGGGGGTATTCTTGTTCTTCTATTTTGAGCAATTTATCAAAGAAAAAGGATTGAAATTTTTTTTTTGGCTTTACTCTATAGTGAGATTTGGAAAGAAAAGTTTATTTTTGGAATTTTGTGTGTATATTCACTGCAAACACTCACGAGACACAACTCGTCCACTAGGGTAACCTAGGGGTTTAAAGGCTTGTTGCATGTGCTAAGTGCAATCGTGATTCCTACGAAAGTGAGTTAGGGTTTTATTTTTGTTTAGTTTTTATTTTTGTTTGCTTGAGGACAAGCAAGGCTTAAGTATGGGGGAATTTGATGAACACATTTATGTGTGAATAGTAGTGGTAGAAAGCATGCATATTTTATGTTTAAAAGCGGTGCTACTAAGGTATTTTGTGTATTTTTTGTGTTTCAGGGATATTTCAAGAATTCCGAGGAACATAAGCTATGGAGATCAAAAATCAAAGGAAAGCAACCAATTTCCAAGATAGTCTGAAATTTCAAGATACTTTGTTGGCCGAGTTTAAGATGCTTTAGTTGGGGTGAATTTAACGATTTTGATTATATTATTGGAGTTATTTAAAGGGTGCCAACAAGTAACATTGCAGCCTAACAATTGGATGATTGAGATAAACCCATAAAAGGATTTAAGGGGTGCAATCAACATTTATGTTATGGCCTAGTTAAATGGATAGCCCTGATTAGATTATGCATTTAATTTAGATGAAGCGGTCAATTGCATTATGTTCCAACAAAATGAACGGTTTAGATCAGCCCATGGAAACGAATTGGTGACCCCACTAATGGAAATAATATTTTGGGATGTAACCTTTGTGGGCTCATCAAGTGAACGGTTGGATCATCTCATGTATTCTAGTGCAAAACAAGTTTTTGGCGCCGCTGCCGGGGAAGAGAGTTGCATTAGAATCTTAATTATTCGAAGTGTTAGATTAGTAGTTATTTTTATTTTAGTTATATTTTTTGGTTTCTTGGCTATCCATCTCTCTTACTTGGTTTTCCTGTGTTTATGAGTGAAGGTTGGGTGCGGAACTCGGCCAATCGACTAGAAAGAGCAAACCGGTTAGAGACGGAGGAAGACATCGAACCAAATCCAAATCAAGTAGCCATGGCGGAAGAACAAGAGCCGCCAAAGAGTTTACGCGATCGCTTCTATCCGGCCCGAACCGCGCAACCTTCTTGCATTAGATTGCCGGTTGCGCAGGGCAATAATTTTGAGCTAAAATCGCAATTTATTTCTTTGCTTCCTCATTTTCATGGCCTCCCTTCGGAGGATGCTTATTTATTTTTGCGTGAGTTTGAAGATGTATGTGCTTTAATTAAGATGCAACAACTTACCGATGATGCGGTAAAGTTGCGGTTTATTACGTTTTCACTCAAGGAGGGAGCTAAAAAGTGGCTCTATGGCTTACCAACGAACTCCATCACCACTTGGGAGGAGTTCGCCGTCGCTTTCCTAAAAAAGTTTTTTCCATTACATAAAACTAATAAGCTTAGGAATGATATTTTACAATTCAAACAAAAGCCATTAGAGTCATTTTCTAAGTTTATGGAGAGGTTCAAGGACCTACTCCAAGAGTGTCCTCACCATGGAATTGATGTGTGGCATTTATGCCAAATTATTTATGAGGGCATAGATTACCAAACAAAGCAACTTCTTGAGTCCATGTGTCCTAACGGTTTTACATCTTTCACAGATGAGGCCGCGGCATGGAACTTCTTACTTGATTTGGCGGAAAAAACAAGAGAGTGGGAATCCACTCAAGAAGGTGAGAGAGCCAACACAGGTAAGGGATTTCTAATAGAGGGTGCCGTGGCTAAGGAGGCCCATCTTGATAGCCTAATCAAAAGGCTAGAAGCAATAGTTGTCAAAGGACCTTCACAGGTCCATCAAATTGCACATAGTGTTCCTATGTGCAATTGGTGTCAAGCCACGGACCATGTCATGGAAGAGTGCCCAACTCTTGCTAAATTTGGTAATTCTAATGAAAATGCAAGTGCCATGGTTTTAAATAATCCATATAGTAGCACATATAATCCGGGATGGAGGAATCATCCCAACTTTTCTTGGAATCAAGGGAATTATCAAGGAGGGCCATCAAATTTCCAAGGTCAAGGCCAATTTGGCCAACCTAGGCCCACCTTCCCTTCTATGAATGTTCGACCACCCCTAACCACACCTCCACCTTTTCAAAACCCAATTTTAAATAATGTTTCAAATCAGCAACCATCGGGTTTTCCAAAACAAGGGGAGTTGGCACGCATAACTTCCTTAGAAAAGAGCATAGAACTTCTCACTAGCACTTTCATGACAAGCCAACACAATATGGAGAAGCAAATCTCCCAACTTGCCATGGCCTTGCATGAAAGGGAAAAGGGGAAGATGCCAAGTCAACCAGTTCCTAATCCAAGGAATGTGGCCATAAATGGGAATCAACAACCACAGGTAAATCAGTTGAATGCCATGCAACCAAACTTGCCGCAGCAGGAGCCCTCCGATCACTGTAACGCTGTATTTGCTTTAAGGAGTGGCAGAGAATATCAAAGGGAGGAGGGCATATCCGAACCTTCTAAAGATGCTCAAGAATCTCCAATTAAGGTAAGTAAAGAGTCATCCTCCATTGGTTTAGAAGAAGAGCCCGAACCGGTAAGTACAGAGCAGGCAGTTTCTCCACCTGAAAAAGAGTATGTGCCTAAAGCTCCTTTTCCAAGGAGACTTGCTAATAATAAAAATGTGGCTGCTAAGGAGAAAATTTTAAATATGTTTAAACAAGTGCAAATTAATATTCCATTGTTAGATGCGATTTCCGAAGTCCCGACTTATGCCAAAGTTTTAAAAGACTTGTGCACACAAAAGCGCAAGTCTAATGTACCCAAGAAGGCATTCTTGGCTGCAAACATTAGTTCCATCTTGTCTCAACAGATGGTGGCTAAGTACAAGGACCCGGGATGTCCTACCATTGCATGCACTATTGGAAATACTCATATTAATCATGCTCTTTTAGATTTAGGGGCCAGTGTGAATTTATTACCTCTTTCTGTTTTTAAACAATTAGGATTAGGAGAACTCAAACCCACCACCGTCACTCTTCAGTTGGCGGATAGATCAATGAAGAAACCGAAAGGGATGGTTGAGGATGTCTTAGTTAAAGTAGGAGAGTTCTTATTTCCTGTAGATTTCATTGTGCTAGAAACTGAGCCCGTTGCTAATATCAAGGATCAAATTCCTATAATTCTTGGTAGGCCTTTCCTTGCTACGAGCAACGCCTTAATTGATTGTAGAAATGGTTTAATAAAATTAACTTTTGGGAATGCTTCCATGGACTTTAATGTTTTTAGATTAGGTAAGCAACCTAATTTACAAGAAGAAATTAATATGTTGCACTCCTCTCCTGAGACTAATTGTGAAAATATTTTGAATGCAGGATTTGAAGAAGCTCTGGATGAAGAAGGCTTGGAGAATGCAAGAGATATAGGGGACTCCTTTTCTGATGACCTTAGCATCCAACAAATAGAATTTGGAGCATCCCTATTTCCGCCCCTTCCCAAGCCTCCACCCAAAAAGGCCCCACAGTTAAATTTGCCGCCTTTGCATTCAAATTTAAGAAAAGCATATTTGGGTAAGACTTGCACATCTCCTGTGAGAATCAAAATGGACTTAAACTCGACCCAAGAAGAAGAGTTAATTAATTTTTTAAAAGAAAATAAGGACTCTACTTGGAAGGACAAGTTTCATTTACTCAGATTGAAGTCCTTTGTTGAGTTACCAAGATCTAATTTAGAAGAGGTCATGGATCTTCATGAGCCTCTTTATTCAAATCTCTCTTAAAAGAACAAGGTACGCCCCTCTCTTCTCTTTATTGTCCTTGTTTCTATTTTTGCATTGAGGACACTGCATGATTCAAGTATGGGGGGGTAGCTTTTAGAAACTTTCTTTTCTAATCTTTTCTATAGTTAAAGTTAGAAAATTTCCTTTCTTTTTATTTTTGGTAATTTTTCGCAAATTAGAAAGAACTTGGTATTCTTAGAAAGAAAGTTGTTCTCTTATTTTAAGAAATAAAGTTAGTGGATATTTTAATTTTGGAATTTGAAAAATTAGAAAGAATACTTTCCTTTCTTAGTTTTGTTTTCTTTTGGAATCTTTCTTTTTAAAAGGATTTGAATAAGAAATAGAAATAGAAACTTGCTTTTTATATGGTATGGATAAAAAGGAAAGAAATGTTGAAACAAAGAAAGAATGAATGATTTTTAGAAAGTTTGCTTCTTGATTATAGTTTTGATTTGTAGCCTTGTTGACTTGAGCTATTAAGTCTGAAGGGTTTTTATGCCTAGTTCCTTAAAGCCAACTGGCTTGAGAGCAACTGACTGAAAACTCCATACATGGGTCAATTAGAAAGCTTAATAAATCAAAGCATTGCACGTAATCAAAGGTAAAACTTGAACTCATATGCATCAATGTCTATGATATATGCAAATCAAAGATTAGTCGGACACTGCTTAGTAGCCTGGGTGTCTGGTGCATGCCCTGCATGTCATTCACGCCAAAAGCAGTAGAGGATTACAAAAAAAAAAAAAGAGTTCTATTCTTAGAAACTATGGGAAAAGTTGAAAGTATGGTGGACCATATAAATTTGTAAGTTTTCTACGAAGTTTCCGAATCAAATTTCTTTTATGGTACGATTACATTAGAGGCAAGTTTAAGGAAGCAAAGTAGGACAAATTCAAAAGAGGATTCCTTGATTAAAATATTTTTCTAATTTTTCCAACTTGGGATAGGATGCAAAGTTTAAGTATGGGGGTATTCTTGTTCTTCTATTTTGAGCAATTTATCAAAGAAAAAGGATTGAAATTTTTTTTTTGGCTTTACTCTATAGTGAGATTTGGAAAGAAAAGTTTATTTTTGGAATTTTGTGTGTATATTCACTGCAAACACTCACGAGACACAACTCGTCCACTAGGGTAACCTAGGGGTTTAAAGGCTTGTTGCATGTGCTAAGTGCAATCGTGATTCCTACGAAAGTGAGTTAGGGTTTTATTTTTGTTTAGTTTTTATTTTTGTTTGCTTGAGGACAAGCAAGGCTTAAGTATGGGGGAATTTGATGAACACATTTATGTGTGAATAGTAGTGGTAGAAAGCATGCATATTTTATGTTTAAAAGCGGTGCTACTAAGGTATTTTGTGTATTTTTTGTGTTTCAGGGATATTTCAAGAATTCCGAGGAACATAAGCTATGGAGATCAAAAATCAAAGGAAAGCAACCAATTTCCAAGATAGTCTGAAATTTCAAGATACTTTGTTGGCCGAGTTTAAGATGCTTTAGTTGGGGTGAATTTAACGATTTTGATTATATTATTGGAGTTATTTAAAGGGTGCCAACAAGTAACATTGCAGCCTAACAATTGGATGATTGAGATAAACCCATAAAAGGATTTAAGGGGTGCAATCAACATTTATGTTATGGCCTAGTTAAATGGATAGCCCTGATTAGATTATGCATTTAATTTAGATGAAGCGGTCAATTGCATTATGTTCCAACAAAATGAACGGTTTAGATCAGCCCATGGAAACGAATTGGTGACCCCACTAATGGAAATAATATTTTGGGATGTAACCTTTGTGGGCTCATCAAGTGAACGGTTGGATCATCTCATGTATTCTAGTGCAAAACAAGTTTTTGGGCCACGTGTACTAATGTATGCATGCAAAAGATGGTAAAAAGAAAGAGATATACATGCATGTAAAGATGACAGCAAGAAGTGTTAAAAATAGAAGCTTGAATTCTGAAGCAATAGAAAGTGGGGCCCACTCTATGTCGTGCACGTTTTCTTACAAAAAAGAAATTGCATGTTCGGTGGAAACTTTAGCAGGGGTACTCCCTCTCTCCTCCACTTTCTAATTTGTTTCTTTCTTTCCTAACATAGAGGGAAGAGATATTTTAATAGGGCTGATATGATTTGCTAGTAGCAAAAGAGAGGCAAACAGACATGTGGGGCTGCTGTTGTTCTTTTCTATTCAACTTTGGGATAGCACATGGTAAGTCATAGCTAGACAAGGAAAAGGGAGCCATGCAAATTGCCATGCAATGACCGAATTGCCAGGTATGAGATTCCAAATTGAGAAAATTGTTTATTTTCAATGGGCTGAATTGGAAAGCATCATGAGTTGTTAAAAATAAGATATTTTAAGTATGGGAGGTCTTGGGTATCAATTGGAAGTGGGACCACATCCATTAACGTCCAGCAATGTTTTGGTGATAATAGAAAGAAAAATTCATACACCTATTACACTATTGGTCTGCATGATTATAAAAGGAATGCAAGCCATGCAACAATGGTGGGACCCACTTGGACTTGCATATACGTGCAAAAGTTTGTACAGCCGACACTCTCTTTCCATTCAAATGAATGCAGCGGGCCATCACTTGCTATCCAAATACACCAAGTTGAAGCTTCCATTCCTAAAAGTCAGCCCTTTCTTTTGGATATTTCTTTTAATGCAAGGTAAGAAAAGAAGAGAATAATATATTATTGGAATAAAAAGCAAGAGGAATTGGAAAGTTGTCATGATAGAAACTTACCATTGGAAACAAAAAAAAAAAAAACAAAGGGTCGGCCAATATATACTCTCTCCCATCTCATTCTCTAGGGTAGATAGACACGACTCTCTTTTTAATCCCTTGCACTTTTTTTTTCTCTTGAATTTTTTTCGTCTCATTCCTCTCCCTATGCCCTCTTGTTTCTCAAGTTCTCTTGCTCTCCCATGTTCTACTCTCTCTTATTTTTTCTTGCTCTCTTTTCAAGCTCTTTTTCTTTTCTTTCTCTCAATCAAGGAACGATCCAACCGTCCGAGATCCTAGTCCAAGGCAATACCAAGGCTTGAAGGAGGGCGATCAAGGATTCAACCATTGTTCGGAGGAGAAAAAGACTAAGTTTACTTTACTTGTGTTCTTTATTTTCAAGTTCAATTCCAAGTTATAATTCGATGTACTTTTGTTTTGAAGTTTAATATTAAAGAGAGTACTTGTGTTATTTTTCTTTTTAAAGTTCTTATATGGCACTTCTTCCCTTCTCTATCCCCTTTATTTTTGTTTCTTTAGCCTTCTCCATGAGTAGCTAAACCCACTATACTTAGGGTTTAGATGAAGCCATGGGGAAGGAGAATGAGAAGTAATTAAAACCATTGGCTTATATAACAACTTATGTAAGGATTTGTATTTGTTGGATCCCAATCACGTATGCCACTGGCTTTCCCCAGTCGTATAAGTGTTTGCCGATAAATAAATATAATTTCTTATATAATATCTTTAAATTGAGTAGTATATTTGATAAAACACTCATGGGCAATGACATCAATAGATCTTATTCCCCATAGACTAAATTTATCAAATACACTATCCAATACAGAAATTGGTTTGATTAATAATATAATTCCAAACCCATGGTGGATTCTAACCCTAAGTAATCTTTTATATTGAATTAAGGTTTTTACACTATTCCAAATTACTTTTGCAATTTTCCAATTTACTTAAGCCCTTAGAATTTAGTTTTCTAATTAAATTGGATAAGTAGTTAATAGAGATCATTAAAATTTGGTACACTTTGCCTAAATTAGGATTTTAAATCAAAAAGATCGTAGTTGAATTTGATTCTTAGATTGAATAGAATACACGCTTATATATATAGTGTTGGCTCCGAGGTCTAAGTCCACGGAAATCCTGAGATTTTGCCAGGCAACATTATATCATAGTTAGTATTCTAATCGGTAAAAGAATAGGATTGACAACTAGATTTCTCTTCCTTGAGTTCGACCCGTATTTACACGATCCGTGCACTTGCGGTTATTTTATTTATCAAACAGGAACCACCTGCATTAGCTTAAGGCTAACCAACTTGCATTAGTTATGGCATATAGGGAGTGCTAAAAATTACAATTCACTTGAACTTGAGTAATCGCGCAAAAAGCTTTAAAAACTAGTCGGGTCTAGTTGATCGAGTCTAGGGTAGCGGTTTTAGATGTTTAGGCATCGCAGTTTAGAATAGGTCACCGAACTACGTCGATTCTGATTATTCCCGAGGCCGGGTTACGTAGAGCAGCCAGGATGGATGGCCATCTTGGTCCGAGTCAAGTATCACATTAGTTTTTAGGGTTTGTCATGTCGATTCGTGTGTGGAGTCGAGTTGTGTTGTGTGTTTTGTTACTTTCATGTACAGACCTTATACCTTTAGCTGTAGCATGCATGTGTTTGCCCGTCAGAACTTAGACACCAATCAGGCATGACACTCATAACCTAGCTATTCTTAAGTGACATTTCTTTCATTTCTTTTGCGTGTGCTTATTATTCATCTCCGAGACATGCATGATTAGATAGACGTCTTCTCGGAGATATATGTTTCCATTTCAAATGACATTCGCCCAAAACTCTTCAAAATCAATAAATAAATGGCATAAGAGACCAGGTGTTTGCACTTGGGTGGATGAGGTGCTCTTCGGACCTTCCAAATTCGTAACCAGGCTCGAACCTTCTTTTATATCTTTGGTTATCCATTGCAACAGAGTATAGTATGGGATCTAGGGCCTACTTCCTTGGATGACGACTCTTCTTTGTTTAAGGTACGTCTCGAATCTGGGCTAGTCCCCGAATCGAGAGGTATCTCACTTTACATCGCCACTCATGCTGTGAGGGGCACTCTTTTCAGAGTTCCTTGGTAGAGCTCTCCTTCACGTGGATGATCTAGAGACTTTTGGGAGCTCGTCCCCCGCCTCTCTCGGACCGGGGTTCATAATAAGGTTCTGAATAATAGGTGCAATAAAGCAATTCAATGTCTAAGTTCTGATCAAAGTCAAAGGTTTTCAGAATTCATATACACTTCTGAGTCATCGGCATGGTCCAGAAGACATATTGTTGCTTATACACCGACAGTCCACGGTGTTGGAACTAGTTCCTCAGAGTTCAGATATAAGTCGACAGGGCCAGCGTTTTATCCCACTGACGGGCCAGAAGTTCTACTGTACTACCCCCACGGTGGATTTTAGAAATTTGCCAATTGTATTACCCCCCATATGGCAGGGGTTCAGAAATATCCAAGCCTCCACAGAAGTGTTCAAATGGTATCTAAGGTTTATATTCAAATAGTTCAAAGTATTCAAATAATTCCAATAGTTCAAAGTTCAAAACGGTAGTTTCAAATGTTCAAAGTTCAGAACAGATATTCGTAACAGTTATTTCAAAGGTTCAAACAGTAACGGTAGGTAACAAAATGGCATGCTAGACTCAAAGCTAATTCAGAAGTTCAAAGGTATCAATACAGGTTTCTAAAGTCAATAGTGATTCAAAGTGAAGAGGGTTTACAATTACCCAAAGTAGTACGTTATTACGTACCTGAAAGATGTTCAATTCCTTTCTTAATTCTGATTATGTATCAATATCCTGATATGAACAGAACATAGGTAACAAATAAGGGTCCAAAAAGGTAACCCAAAAGCCAAAGGGTCGAAATTCAAATTCAACACAGATTCCCAATTTCAGGCACTCCAGTCGACTGGTCCCACAAGTCGACTGCCCCTTAACTATTGTTTTAATCTAAAAACACAGTTTTGGCGCGCCAGTTGAGTCGACTAACCCTCTAGTACTGTTTCGATATAAAACACAGTTTTGGGTGACCCAAACCAGTCGACAGCCCCTGGTAAAACTGGTTTTCTCCTAGTTTTTACCCGATTTTCACGACTTAAACACATCATATCTTTTTCGTTCGGACTCCAAATTGCGCGTGGTTGGATCCAATGGATTCGTATCGACGAGAGGAATCCACTAAACCCAATTTCACGCTCTGAATTCAAACGTACGATTTAAGAAAAATCGCTAAATATTCTTATTCGAATCTCCAAAAGTAAAATTTTTAAATTCATATTCTTACCAATCGACTTTGAGTTCGTTAGAACCGTAAAATAATATTAGGTCCATGAACTCAAGATCAATCCAAAGATTTCTTATTTCTAATCCATATTAATCACAAATTTTCTTTCTTTCTACTTATCAAACCCTTGTTTTAGGGTTTCTAATATTCCAAATCATTCATAGTTCATAAATCTTACCTTGGTTCACGGCTTCGACTTCGAAATCATGATCTCCTCGGTCTTCTTCTTCTCTTTCTCTGGTTTCTTTCTCTAGGGGTGAACAAAACGTTTAGGGTTTGTTTTGTTTTAGCCTCAAAACGATATATTTATAGGCTTTCTTAAGAAGCTCTAATTAAAGAGAAATTCCCAACTGACAAAAATGCCCCTTTTTAATATAGGGGGGCAAAATTTTAATGGGGGTATTTTGGGTATTTACATCGTCTCTCATTTACTTGTTTCTTTCCTCCCCAACGTCTCCCCCCTGGAAACCATTTGCAAAGTGTCATTATATATAAAACTTGCTAAAGAATAAAATCTAATAAACAAATAATAGTGCAAAACATAATAAATATAAGGGATAATTACATTTATACCCCCTCTAGTTTCTGACACATCCACTTCCACCCCTATAGTTTAAAACGTGACAAATACACCCCTGTAGTTTCAATTTGTTTAAGGTTTGCCCCCTCAGTTGAAGGTTCGTCCATAGATTGAAGGGTTAGGATGATCCGATGGAGCTGATTTTTTGGGCACACCCTATCTATGTCAGGACCCATCAAATGAACGCTTTGGATCATCCAAATAATGTGGGCCCATAACCAAAATCCAAACACTACCAAAAAATCATCCAAATAATGTGGGCCCACATTGTTTGGATGATCCAAAGCATTCATTTGATGGGTCCTGACATAGATAGGGTGTGCCCAAAAAATCAGCTCCATCGGATCATCCTAACCCTTCAATCTATAGACGAACCTTCAGCTGAGGGGGCCTACCTTAAACAAATTGAAACTACAGGGGTGTATTTGTCACGTTTTAAACTATAGGGGTGGAAGTGGATGTGTCAGAAACTAGAGGGGGTGTAAATGTAATTATCCCTAAATATAAAACATGCGCATAGAAGCTAGCAAACAAATAAAAGTGCAAAACATATGACATATTAACAAAAGGCAATAGATGGCGTGACGTTGCAAAATGTAATAGAATATTTGCACTTGGATTGATTACAATAAAATAAGGAGAAATGAGGAAACAATACTCTACAAGTAATTGCATTTAAGGCTTGTAAAAGTCCAACACTTATTAGCTAAAAAAAGGATCAAATGATCTGTAAGTGAAAACATCACACACCAAGTTTTAAGCAATGGTTGGTGGAGAAACAAAGCAAAGAAGCTCTTCATCTTGCTCGAATTTAGTCATCTCTTCCTCCCCCATACACACCCAAGCTTCTATTCCATCACCAGACCTCGTCCCAATCAAATGAACAACATTCTTAACGTAAATATTGCAGCTACTTATATACCCAAATAGGCTTCCCCCAACCAAAATCCACTTCATAGAATGGGAAACGCCACCAACTAGTAAATATGAAAAAATCTATTCCATTCTCAGAGTATTTCTCAGCTAAATCCATCATAGCTTTATGCGCAATTGCAGCCCCTTCTGGTCCCTGCAATTCTCTTACAAAGTTACTATCTATTCCCCTAAATGCATCTCTAATCAGCCCCTCTAACAAATTGGGTTTTGTGTACTTTCCATACCAGTCTCTCTCCAATACTGTCTCACACGAAATTGCAGCCACATAAATGTTCCCAAAGGAATATTCAGGCAATGGTGGGTTCATTTTCGAACGTAAGTTCACCGCAGGTACTGCAGCAGAAGCTCTTTTCGAACCCTTTAACCCTCGAGCTCTTATATAACACCGCCAAAGAAGGGCTGAAATTGCCTCAATACTCGTCTAAGCGAAGCCCATAGACGAGGGGTCAGTGCCGTTGGCTTGAATTTTGAGTGCAGCTATACTGGATTTCAAAAACAAGAACCTCTTAGTCACTATCTTCTCTTCTGGTTTTACTAAGCTCAGTACCGCCCTCGATACTTTTTTTGGTGGGAAGAACGAGACCGAATCGAAACTTGGCCCAATTATGGCTTCACTCGACCCACATGTTGTGGCACTCCAACTGTTGAGAAATGTGCCCAATGTGGCTGCATCGGCTATCTTGTGCAGGATTCCTACACCAATGGCCATTCCCCCACAGTCGAAGATGTTTGATTGGATGGTGAGAAGTACATCCTTGCTCGATCTAGTGCGATATGTGTCGCAAGGGATAAGCTGATTTAATACTTCTACTTCAGATTGTTTGAGAAGGTCTGAGAGCTGACCATGGACTCGAGCTACTGAGAATTCAACTCCCTCGTCGTTGCAATCTATTGTGTCATCTTCTTTAATCCTTCCAGCTAATGGGTAGAAGCGGACTAAGGTCTCCGATAGAGATTTCTTTAGATGGTGAACGTTCGAGGCTGTGTTGGGGGAGTAGTAGAGAATGAGAAGCACGAATGTTGGAGGAGAGAGCTGGTCTAGTAAGGAGAGTTTGAATCCACGAAGATGATGGGGTGTTGGAGAGGATGGTTTGATGGTATCTGTGGAGATTATTTCAACATTCCACATGTTTCCCTCCATATTTTGGCCAACAACAACAAGAGAATGTTATCAGAGGTTTGAGTTTCTCTAACCGTACATGAGGGCTTTGCCTTTTTATACAATTTGCAAAACCCAGTTCATTCATTATTTTTAATGGATCTGTGGTGTGGGATATGTTACATGAGCTTCATAATTTTTAATGGAAAAGCCTTGTGAAAGTCATCAGAAGGACTAAAATAATGTGGAATTGCATTGCCATGAAAATTCACGGGGAAAATGTTCCGATCAGTCAATAACTTGGGAATGCAGCTCAGATTTTTCTCCATTACCCATTTGCAGAAAACTGATCAAAGTGGTTTCTAGGCTATTCTATTCGTCTATTGGCTTGAAATATAACTTTTTTTTTCTTTGGTAGGTCAAATTATTGTTGTTTTCTGAAAACTGGTCTTTGCATATGGAAGATTTTTCCATATTGGAAATGAATTTAATTAATAGAGGTTTCTTTTTTTAAGTTATTTGTGGAATTTGAAAAGGCTATTTTACTTAAATCCTATATTTTAATTAATAAAGATATTGTAAGACTTGGAAGCTTGCTACTTTTATATTATAAGCAATTCGTAGCGGGTGCGTTTGGTGAACTTCGAAGTAGATAAGAATGAGACGGCAAATGTGGGAAAATGAGTTCCCATATTCCATTAACATAAAAAATAAAGTGAGTTCCCTTACTCCATTAATAGGAAAATACTTCGAAAATGGGAACCCGTTTAGAAAATAAAGGAGGTGGTGAAATTGACCAATGATTTGGCCAATTTCAAATTGATTTTTGGCTTTTGTGGGGATTTGTGCCCCCTTCTTTGTCTTCTTTTGCACGTGTCATGAGGGAGGTTGTCAACTTTTTACTGTTTTTGTTACCAATCATATAGAAAAAAGAAAAAAAGAATTCACACAATGCATTTTATTTCTTAAACAGTAGTGATTGGCGGGGAATTTTGAATTAACGTCAGAATTGCGTCAACATGAACACACATTTTCATCGATAGAACCCCAGTGTTTTATTTTTTTCCGACGTCTTCCATTTTTTCAGCATCGATTCTTCTTTTCTCCTTTTTCTCCCTTTAAAGCCATTTATCTAGCGTCTTCCATTTTTTCTTTTTCTTCTTCTTTTTTTTCTTGTTAATTTTTCCGACATCTTCCATTTTTTCTCGACGTCAATTCTTCTTTTTTCCTTATTCCTCTCCTTTTTCATTTTTATACCATATTCCATCACTATTTACGTAGTTGATTCTTCTTTTTCCTCTACTTCCTCTCTTGCGATTGCCGGCAAAAGAAATACACAGCAGAGGAAACCTTCGTTGGGAGAAGGAGAGAAATGGTTTACCTATTACACTCTAGGGCAAAATGGTCATTTTAACTGTACATTTCCATCCCAATGTATGAATAGTTGAAAGTACAAGTCACCAGTCATTTAAAAAATAAAACCCAATTTATGAGTCATTTTTCCTAAATAAAATCAATAACAAATCCCAAAATTAGAGGGATTTGATATCACCAGGTTTCATGCTTATCACTGTATTCTTAATGTTTGAGATTCATTTTTTTTAGGTAGACTGTGATTGAGATTCAGACTTCGTTAGGTTAATTAATTTCATGTGAATTTAGCCTAAAAGGTTTGTTTTCGTTTATAGAAAATTATACATTCCAAGAGGTTATGATAGATACCATTCTTACATGTTTCTTTATCACTTACACATGGTTCCAGCTAGCTGGAATTTTTACCCATTTCTATAGTTTCAGCATAGGCGTCATGCTTATCACCCACCTCACATTAGGTAAGAAAAACACCTAACTTGATCTCCACTTGATGAGATGCACACGGGTAAGCTTCAGAGTGGCAATTGGGCCGTGACCGCAGGGTGGTTTTTGAGTGGGCCATGCCGTCACGGCACGAAGTTGTGGGCCGTGCCGAGCTTGGCTTCCCGGCCCGTCGGAATGGCCCGTTAGTTTTTTAATGCAAAAAAGTGGTTTTGGGAGGGAAAACCCGAGAATAAGTGTAAAAATGGCTTTGGTTGGGGGGGGGGGGGTGTTGTAATCTCATCAATGAACCATTTGAAGTTTTTAAAACCAGAAAATACCCACCCTACTTTTTTGGGGTAGTTTAGTGATTATTTCATAGCTTTTACCAAAATACCCTCGCTCTACAACTATAAACGGCTAGTTTTGGGAACTCCAAATGTTACAAGCCTATAAAAATCTCTTCCCTCCCCGTTAATTTCTCACCAAAGCTCTCACCAAAGCGCTCTCTCTCTGTCTCTGTCTCTGTCTCTGTCTCTCTCTCTTCTCAAGTTACCTTCAACATTACACCCTCTCTAATTACTCTCACTTTCTCCATAATTACCTTACTAATACTATTTGTCTCCTTAATTACCCCTAGTCAACTTCTCTCTAGTTAGTAGCTCATTCCCTACTAACTACTAATTAAGGTTGCCAAGTGACGATTGGCGATTGGCTCATTCCCTACATACATAAGTTGAGCTATCTGCTTAATATTTATCATCTACTTTTAATTCTCCTTTAATATTCTCTTTTTTTAAACGTTTTTTAATGGCCGGTTCAGAAGAAACCTTCGCCATGATCCCAACCAAGTCATGGACAATGAGGAATTAATGGAAGCTTGTCTGGGAAGACAATGGAGTGAGGAAACAATAACCCCAGAATTAGAATTTAACTTCAAAATCAACCTAACATAGATCCTAGGGCTAGTGGGAGTCGAGCTCCTTCTAGCTGTAAGCCTTGTAGAGGTAGGACTTCAACTATATGGTCTACGTTTACTTGTGAAGATAGGAAACTTCCTGATGGAATAGAAGAAATAAGGGCAATTTGTAAATTTTATAAAAAAAATCTTTGTTGTAGTTCATCCTATGGAACAAGTCACTTGAAAAGGCATGCAGAAAGTGTAGCCCAAACCAAGGTTCATTATACCCTAAGCAAACCCAATTAATATATGAATAGAAGAGAATTATATAGCAACATACGTTATACATTCTGAACAATCATTTCTTTTTGCCTAAGATAAAATTCTTGAAAAATATGTTAAAACTTTAAATCGTGCTTATAAAAAGTGCCTAGAATTACTGTAAAATCAGATACTTTTAAACTGTTTTATGAACGTAAACAATAAATGATTTCTACTTTTCTAGATTTTAAAGGAAAATTTCTTTTTCTTCTGAAAAAGGTTTATCTTATATCTGTATAACTGCACACTATATTAATTTCGACTGGATGTTAGAAAAATAATAATTAGTTTAGTCTTTTAGAATTCGCACATAATGGAAATGCTATATCAAAACATATATTATCTACTACTCACAAATATAATATTATAAATATTTTTTATAATTCCAGATAATGCTAGTAATAATGCTGCATCAATAGAGTTATTAGTCTGAATTGAAACCTATTTTAAATAGAGACCTTTTTCATGTTAGATGTGCATGCTATATTTTAAATATGACTGTACAAGATGGTTTATCTGTTATTCAACTACAAATAGAAAAGACTAAGAATTATCTTTCATTTATTAAAAAAATGTGTAACACCTATGGGAAAAAATTTACGAAATTCAAATTAGATGTTAAACATAGGTGAAACTCAATCTATTTAATGTTCAAACACTTTTATCTATATAAAAATTTAATTACATCATTTTGTAATGAAAATATGCATCCACCTTACAGTTACAATGTATCTCTAGAAGATTGGAACAGTTTTAACGATTTCATGACTTTGCTTGAAGTATTTTACAATGCAATTACTATTTTTTCAACTGTTTACAAACCAACTTTACAATTAATTTTGAGTCACCTATATAAAATTACTGATAGTTTTAAATCTAATAGATCATTAATACATTATCAAGATATGATTGATGCCATGGAGACTAAATTTAAAAAATATGTTAATGAAATTCCACTTTCATATTGCTTAAGTACAATAATGAACCCTAAATATAAGTTACATGGTTTAGAAGCCATTTTAGAGGAGTGCAATAATAACCTTGGTAAAGAATCTAGGCATAATATAAATGAAATTAGATCAATATTAAAGTCTATGTATAGTTTATATGAGATGGAACATGGCCATAGAAGACCGAGTTCTTCAGGGAACTCTGGACCTAGAAATAATTCAATTTGGCCATTAATAAACCAAAAAAAGACCAAAACCTAGTTGTACTACATCTTATAATGAACTATCATTATATTTGGAAAATGATCATATAGGCTACCTCGCTCCCGATGATTGGGAAAATTATGAAGTTTTGTCGTGGTCGCAAATGAAAAAACTTATCCGGTGCTATTCGTCACGGCACGTGATCTACTAGCCTCCTGATGTTTACAGTAGCATCGGAGTATGCTTTTAGTGCAGGTAACAGGGTCATAGATGACTGACAGGCCAAAATGTCATAAAAAATATTGGAGGTATGCATGCGCCTGAACGACTAGCTTGATGCAGATGATACAGTGCAAGATAAAAGACAAGAAGATGACTCAGAAGACTCACATGGAGATTGATGAAGACATTCAATTTAGAAGTTGTAATTTCCAATTTGCAACTCACAATGTAATTGTATTTATTTTTTTATTTTTTTTCCTTATATCTTGGTGGTTTAGAGGCAAGGTTCTATGTCTTCCGCTTCTTTTGTGATAAATTTTTTAAATTAATAAAATTTAAGGTACTATCTGAGTTCCTAGATAAATACTTTGGGCACATTAAATCTTTTATTCTAAGTATTATTCTAAGGTTAATACTTTCATTAAATTTATTCTATTTATTAACTTTTAAAAGTATTTTTTCGTATTAACCTTTTATTCTAATGAAATTTTTTGGCATTAAAATAAAAAAAAATTATTTAATTTAAAATATAGTTTATTTATTTTTTGGGAAGGTGATATCCGCCCCCTTTCTTACTTTGGACAGCCCCCTCTAATGTATTTATGACTACTATTTTACACATGAAGGGGCTGTCCCAAGTAAGAAATGGGGGTGAATTTATATACCTCAAAATTTTATTCAAAATTTGCTTTGGACAACCTCCGTTTCTTACTTTGGATAGCCCCCTCAAGTGTATTTATAACTACTATTTTACATAAGAAGGGGTTGGTCCAAGTAAGAAATGGGGGTGAATTTATAAACTTCAAAATTTACTTTGGACAGCCCCTTTTCTTATTTATAACTACATTTTTTTTTACAAAGGGGCTGTCCTAAGTAATAAATGAGGTTATATAAAAGACAAATTTTATTAAAAAGTAGCGGGCCAGCACGGTACGGCACACGGGTCGTGCCATGCCCAACCCCAAACATAATCATGCCGGCACGGCACAACCCATGAACCTTTTCGCGCTATTCTATGCCCGGCCAGCGGGTGATGGGGCACAAATAAGGCTACGCTCCCAGGTATCGCCACCTGTCATCCATGCACAACCAGAGCCCAATCATCATGAAGAAAGACGTTGGAAAACGGCAAAGACCACACAATCATGACACGTGTCACCCTCTCGCCGCCCAAGCCTCATCATCACAAATTATGGAAGGAAATGACCGCCAAAGCCATGCGCGCCGGCAAAGCAGGAGGACAGCCCAATCCTGCGAAAGAAGGTTTTCTCTCCATAATGATGAAAGGGGCCGCGCGCCTCCCTTTAAAAGGGAGGAAAAGGAAGAACAGGGGAGGCCCCTTTTTTGCTGAAAAGAGGACTTTACCCATTCTCCACTCTGGACACTGGAAAAAGAGGCGAGGCAACAACAGAGGAGGCTAGGAACCCAATCCTACTCTCCTTGGTAGTCCCCTCCGACTCACTCACTCACACACCCAGAAAGAGCCCGCGTGCTGCCCCTGGTAATCCTGATCGAAACTCCCTTCCCCCTCTCGCTGTTCTTTATATTGATTGGTCGAAGGATCTGACTTGGGTGTCGAAGTGGTCGTCCGGGACCCACCCCGGACCCCCTGACCCCCTTTGTTTGTGATTGCAGACTCCACGGAGGCCCTCTACCGACCGCGTGATCGCAGACCCGGATTCAGATGCCATCAGCGGGCCTGTGTGGGCCGAAAATTTTCGTATCGTGCTGCCACGGCACGGCCCAATTGCCACCTTGAGGAAAGCTTTTGGTGAAGAATTGGCCACATAAAGTGATGCTCCTCAGCGAGTGTACAGAAGGTCCTGATGACATTCAACAAATTTTGAGTCGATCTAGGAACATTCAACACATCGTAAATGAGTTTAGTGTCTCCCCCATTTGTCTGCATGGCTATTACTCCCTTTCCTTTAACTTTTTGTAGCTTTCCATCTCCGAGATTTACTTGAGAAGAGACTTGGTCATCTAACTGGACAAAGCACTCTCAATTCCCTGTCATGTGGCTGCTGCACCCACTATCCAAGTTCTACAGATTTGGTGAATCTTGTTGTATGCTCATGCAAGAGTAAAATAAATTTTCTTGAGTTCTATTTTCCTCAGAAAAATTTGCCTCATTTTTTTCATTTTTCTGTTTATACAAACAATCCCTTTGTGAGTGATTTCGGATTTTGCATTTAGTATATTTAAATCGACAATTTTGGATTCATGTCCGAATCTCTTACAAATAAAGCACTGGGAGTCAGTTTTAACATTACCGGCAATATTTCCTTCATTGGTGAAACCTTTCCTTCTTCTTCCTCGATCGTTGGCTGCTATGAAGTTCTGGCATCATCTCCCATGAGATTGTTGAGATGAGCCACTTCCTTTATTTTTTGTTTCCATTTCTTCATTCCTCCTCTCTATTATGTTGAGTTTTGACTGAAATGCCTGATCGATTGGTTGCCTTGAAAACATGTTCATTCTTTGTTCAGTGAACCCATTAGTTCATATAGGGTGAATTTGGAAAAAAATTTGGATTCTTCTATAACAACCATAACATGATCGAATTTTGTAGTCAAACTTCTTAAAAAAAATTCAACAATTTTCTTATCTTTATTGGAATCTCCAAAGCTTCTAATTTGATTAATAATTCCAAAAACTATAGAGAAAAATACTTGAATATTTTCACTTTCTTTCATTGCTATGTTGTCAAAATCACGGCATAAAGATTGAAGCTTAGTGGAGATTACCTTGTTAGAACCTTTTAATTCCTTCTTCAAAAGCTCCCAAGCATCTTTCGATTTTCTTGCACTGATAATGCTAGGAAAAATAGTTTTGCTTACCCTCTGTTAAATGAAAAGTAGCACCTTTGGGTCCTTATTCTCCTTGTAGTCCTTCTGCTTTGCTTGCGTCCAGGTTGTCAGCACTTCTGAACTCTCTAGTTCTTTAAAACCTTCTTCCACCAATTCCCACAGATGTTGAGAAATGAAGACTATTTCATTTGAATACTCCAAAAATCATAACTCTTGCCGTTAAAGACAGGTATTAAATTTTCGGAATAGGTGAACGTGGGACAATAAGAACTTGACGCCATGCTCTCTAACACAAGGATAGGATTTTAGAAGAGCCCCCTCCCACGATTTGAAGGAAGTCAAAGAGAAAGTCAAGTAGGCGCCGGTCTCTTGCTAAAGATATTAATATTTGGTATGGTATAGAAAAGGAATAGTGCTACTTTATGAAGTGAGATTAACAGATGGATATCCCACCTCTTGATCTATACCAATAAATAGGAGGAAGGAAGGCATTAAAGCTTTTTCGGACTGTTGGTCTATGCTTAGGGGTGTTCATTAAACCGAACTGAATTGATTCGGTCGGTTCGGTTTTTTGCTATTTCGGTTCGGTTTTGGTTTTTATTTTTGGTTAATTCGGGTATTCGGTTATCTCGGGAAAAAAATTCTGTTAACCGAATAAACGAAATTAACCAAAAATAAACATTATTTTTTCAAAAAATGGTGTACGGGCACTCCGTAGGATGATCCAAACCGTCCATTTGATTGATCACAACTTCAAAAGGTTGTGCCTAAAAAACCGTTTCGATAGATTGATCATAGCTCTCCAATCAAACCATCCAAATAGATTTTTTTTGTCCTTTTCTATCACTATTCGGTTATAACCGAATAACCGAATAGTGATGGTTTGGTTTCGGTTCGGTTATCACTATAACCGAATAACCGAATTTTTAATCGGTTCGGTTTTCGTAAAATTCGGTTTCGGTTTCAGAAATTTGATAACCGAAATTATTTCGGTTATCAAATTTTGGTTATTTCGGTTCGGTTATAACCGATTGAACACCCTAGTATGCTAACAAACAAGAGGCGAGGAGAGCATTAGATGCTTTCTTGAAAGACGCACAATAAGTACTAATAAAAGGATTGTTGGAAAGTAGGGTTGCAACTCGGGTCGGGTTTTCTAGAACGCTACCCTACCCAAGAAATTATCTCGGGTCAGGTCGGGTTTATTTGGAGAAAACTCACGATTCATACACCCGGCCCTACCCAAGATAGTTTCTCGGGTCGGGCCGGGTCGGGTCGGGTTTTTCTATATTGTCGCATTGAGCCTCATGGAAAAGTATATTTTTCACTCCAAATTGTCCTAATTCACCCTATACCTGCTTTAAATATAATTTAAACGTGTTGATTTAAACATATTTAGCTAAATTGTCGCATTAAACATGTTGTTTACATTATTTACAGTTTACAGTTTACAGTTTGTATTTCCTCAATCACCTAAATGAACTTTTCTTCAGTATTTATCCATAAGAGAAGCAGAATCTTGGAATTAGGCTCAGTAAATGTCACATCTGATGGCCAACATGTAACAATCTCTGTTACTCAAACTTACAATGTCAATGAAGATACCTCTTTTCAGACAAGGATACTACTTATCCACATATGGAGATTGATTTACAAATACCATCATATTGATTCAAAGAAATGCTATACATAATACAAATTTATGCAAGAACAATGAAACATATAAAGAAAGCCTTGTATAGAATATCCATAAGTATGCTATGCAAAAGAAGCGAAACATCATACAAACATCCAAGAAAAATACTCCAAAAAGTGGACAGGGTTAAAAAGAAGGATACTCCATAGCCACAGAGAATCCTACAAAATGATTCAAGTACACATTAAAAAATTAGAAGCCAGAACAGTATAAAGGGATCAAACTTCTCAACAATGCTAAGGCCCTGTTGTGGATAAAAAGAGAAGAAACAGATGCAGGGGAAGATACATATTAGATCCTCTAATTCTCATATGCATCTCCTTTATCTTAAACCTCAGAAATGTCAGAGAACATATTTGAAAAATAAGAGACTTCGACAAGTGAGGTTTGAAAGAAAACCTAAGAATAAGAGGAAGATAGAAAACAAGAAAAAGAATGAAAAAAAAAATAGAAAAATAATTTGAATCTGTGATACCCCAGAACCTTCGATAAATAGAAGAAATTGGCTGGAGAGAGTTAGAGAGAGGGAGAGAGGGAGAGAGAGAGAGATGAGAGATTTCTGCATCAAATAGAGTTTTTTCAACCCATAAATCTCCATTGCAGATGGAGTTTTCTAACCCAGAAAAGTTTTCTAGACACCAAGCAAACATTCAGATCTCTTTTTTCTCACATTTTTACTCCTCTCTCTTCCCCTCCTCGTTGAAAAATCCCGTGGTAAAACAGTAAAAACCTGCTTCAGCCATTTATCATCTTTTCAGTAACCAATCCTCCTTCAACATATATGATGAGCACATTTATGTGTGAAACTCAGGTAAGAAAGCATGCATATTTTTAATGCTTATTTTTGGAGCGGTACTACTAAGGTATTTTGCTTATTTTTGGTGTTTCAGGGTTATTCTCAAATTTTCGTGGAAAATGGAGCTAGAGAGATGAAAATCCAATGAATTTTCCATCACTTGAAGGGTTTAGATTATCTATTGTTCATCAATTGGTTGGTTCGGAATAGCTTTGGAAAATAATTTACAGTGGTACAAATAATTTATCACAAGGCCTACTAATTGTGCGGTTGAGATCGTATTATGGCAATGGGCTCGGAGGGGAAATTAATTCACATTTATTGACCGTCGTTTGAATGATCCAGATCAGTCCAAAATGGAACTTCGGTTACAATGAATGGGGCCCACTAACATTATTTAATAATTTCCGAACGGTTCAATTAGTCGTGGGAGTGCTATATGTGTAACATGTGTTGGCTCATCATTTGGAGTGTTCGGATCATCATATGGAAGCACTTTGGGAGGTATGGTTAACTCAAGTTATGGTTTGTCGAAATGGATGGCTAAGATCAATTTTTGGAAATAAATAGGGGGAGCACGAATTGCTTATTTTGCAGCCCATCAATTGAACAATTTGGATCAAGCCGTGACATGGGCCATATATAGAAAGTAGGGATGAAAAATGGCCGAATATATTATTTCCCTATTAGGATGCAAGTGGGACCCACCCTTTCCTGTATATTTGAATTTGAATTTCTAATCCAAGAGGGTGGTGCCAATATCACTTTGGGTAGTAATCACCTACAAGAATCCAAAGGACAACCAAATTCCCATTGTGAGCCATCATTTGTGCGGTTTAGATCGACCTACGGGAATGGATTATGGGTGATAATTAATTCACATCTTTGGCCATAAAATGGACGGTTGGATCAATTCATGGAGGTAACTAAAAGGGGCATCTATTTTAGTCCACCAATAATATCCATTTTGGATTAATATCCCACGCATGTGAAATATCTACCGACTAGTCTATTTTGGAAAGTAGCTTGGTCATTTCTTTTTTATATCATTTGAAAAAGGGAAAAGTCCTCACTCTCTTTTGATGGTCAAAGAAGAAAAGCAAAAGCTTCCATATTTTGGATTTAAAAATTGGCAAGTATCGGTTTGTTTGAATTAGCAATATGGGCTACTATTACGAAATTCAAGTGTAAAGTAGGCAATATTATGAGATCGTATGTCTATGATTTAACTTCCACAATGGGTTTTCAAATGAACGGTTTTGATCACCTACTTACTGGAATGGGCGTGCATGTATACTTTTCGAGGAAAAATTTGCTGTCAAGAAAAGTGGGGCCCATTATAATTAAAGAAGGGACTAATATTCCTATTTTGCCGAATTTCACACGGATTCTGCTCTGGATTGCATACCACAGTTTCGGTCATTTTGGTATTAGATTTTGGACTTCATGCATATTATTGGAAAGGAATATATGGGAAAGGTTGCACCTTCTCAAGGAACCAAACGACCTCTTTCTCTCAGGTTATAAAAAGTAGATGTTATTTTGAGGACCTACCTTTTCTTTCTCACGATGGGAAAGAGGAGAGTATTTTTTTTTTTTTTGGAATTTCACCCACTTTGAAGGCAAGCAGGTCACGTTGGGTTTATCCCTTTGAAGGAAACTAGCTCATATTGATTTCTCTTTCTCTCGGTCATTATTGGTAATGAATTTTTTTTCTTCCAAAATAAAAATGGCAACATTAGTCAGGGCAACTTTGGATTCTCTTTTCTCTAATCTATATTCGGTAATTCTTCTTGGAAGTTGAAAAACGTGGAGCGGTCCTTCTCTCATATATTTAAGAAGATTCTCTCATTCTCTCCTCTCTCTCCATTCTGTCTTCTTCTCAATCTCTCAATCTCTCTTCCCTTAGTAGCTCTCTCTCCCATACTCTTGCTCTCTCTCTCCATGCTTTTACTTGTTCTTTCTTTCTACTATCTCTTATTCTTTCTTGCTCTCTTTTCAAGCTCTTTTTCTTTTCTTTCTCTCAATCAAGGAACGATCCAACCGTCCGAGATCCTAATCCAAGGCGACACCAAGGAAAGAAGGAGGGCGGTCAAGGATTCAACCATTGTTCGGAGGAGAAAAAGAATAAGTATATTTTATTTTTGTTCTTTATTTTCAATTCAATTCTAAGTTAAAATTTGATGTACTCTTATTTTCAATTTCACTATTAAAGAGAGTACTTGTGTTATTTTGCTTATTTACGTTCTTATATGACATCTCTCTTCTCTTTTCTATCTCCTTTATTTTTATTTTTTTCTTCCCTTTTTCCATGAACAACTAAATCCTAATTACTTAGGGTTTAGTTGAAGACATGGGAAAGGAGAAATATTTATAATTAAATCAATCTATTCAGTTGAAAAATTGTGTAGGATTTTGTGTTTGGAAAATCCCAATCATTCATGCCATTGGCTTTCCCCTTTCGTATGAATGATTGTTGATTAACAAATATAAAGTTCTATATAATCAATGTAAATTGGAGAGTAGATTTGATTAATTACTTATAAGGAATGACATCCCTTTGATCTTATTCCTTATTGACTACTTAATCGAATTTTCAACCCAATTCAAGAGTTGTTTTAATTAATCAATTTAATCCAAACCCATGGTGGATTCTAACCCTAAGTAATCTTTTATATTGAATTAAGGTTTCTACACTATTCCAAATTACTTTTGCAATTTTTCAATTTACTTAAGCCCTTAGAATTTAGTTTTCTAATTAAATTAGATAAGTAGTTAATAGAGATCATTAAAATTTGGTACACTTTGCCTAAATTAGGATTTTAAATAAAAAAGATCTTAGTTGAATTTGATTCTTAGATTGAATAGAATATACGCTCATATATAGTGTTGGCTCCGAGGTCTAAGTCCACGGAAATTCTGAGTCCATCCAGGCAACATTATATCATAGCTAGTATTCTAATCGGTAAAAGAATAGGATTGACAACTAGATTTCTCTTCCCTGAGTTTGACCCATATTTACACGATCCGTGCACTTGCGGTTATTTAATTTTTCAATCAATATACTTTCCTCAGTAAGTAGCATTGAATCCAAGCCCTAATTTTCATCTTCGCACTCTTCTTCCATCTCTTTCCCCTTCGAACTTGCACTTGATTAATAAACGTATTACAATAAGAGAAACATTGGGGCGGTAATCTTGGGAAATCTCTTTCATCTGATGTTGATAAGCATTGACAAAGAGAGACACAGAGAGAAGGCAGGGGAGAGAAAAGGAGATTTGACATGTAATTAGGGTAGGTTTTTATATTCCAGCTTTGTATGGTATTTTACATTTATAAAATATAAAAACAAATAAAATGAGAAAAGAGCCTTGTTTTCGGGTTTCTTTCCGTTAAACCCGGCCCTACCCGAGAATACACCGGGTTTCTTAATCTTAAACCCGACCCTACCCGAGACCCATCATCCTTGAACCCGGCCCATGGATTTTTCGGGTCGGGTTGATGCGGGCCGGGTAAAACCCGACCCATATTTTTTCAAAAAATGGTGTTTGGGCACTCCGTAGGATGATCCAAACCGTCCAATTGATTGATCACAACTTCAAAAGGTTGTGCCTAAAAAACCGTTTTGATAGATTGATCATAGCTCACCAATCAAAACGTCCAAATAGATTTTTTTTTGTCCTTTTCTATCACTATTCGGTTATTCGGTTATAACAGAATAACCGAATTTTTAATCGGTTCGGTTCGGTTTTCGTAAAATTCGGTTTTGGTTTTGGTTTCCGAAATTTGATCGGTTCAGTTATAACCAATTGAACACCCCTAGTATGCTAACAAACAAGAGGCGAGGAGAGCATTAGATGCTTTCTTGAAAGATGCACAATAAGTACTAATAAAAGGATTGTTGGAAAGTCTTTGGGAAAAAAAGTAGCAGATATTTAATTGGTTCTTGGCCCAAAGCAAAGGACAGGGAACTGAAGAGATATGTTTTAAACAAGAAATGACTGCAATATAGCTAGCAAAACGTTTTTGCTGGTTACCTATGGTGAAACTTGCTTCCTTCTATCTTCCTTAAGTGACCTGCATCGTATGCTACTTCTCGCCTCCTACAACGCTTCAAGGGGATCAGACTCTAATTCTTGAGAGGGAACACCGGCTCTGAAAGCAAATTTGTAGGAGAAGAATAGAAGAAGGGATTTTTAATGAAGCTAATGATGCTTGGGATTTATTTTTTTGATGACCAAAATGAGAGATACAAGCATATATTTATAGATTGGTTGAGCTGACTCTAGAGACTTCTATAATCTAGAGACTTCCATAGTCTAGAGATTTCTCCTATTTCTAGTTTCTTCTATTCTAGATTTTTCTCTAATATCTCTAGGGACAAATCTTTATGCAATCGTCTAGATTTTTTCTTGATTACAAATTATAAATTTCCTAAATAAAAAATTACTTTCAACATGTTCAAGGAGAGACCTGGTCTAATAAGGAGAGCTTGAAGCTACGAAGATAATGGGGAGTTGGAGAGGATGGTTTGTTGGTCTCCGAGGATATTATTTCGACCCTCCAAATCTTTCCCTCCATATGTTGGCCAACAACAAGAATAAAATGGTTTAAGAGGTTTTGGGTTTCTCTAACAATGCCCAAGGAGCTAATAATAATGCACAAGGGTTTCTCTCACAATGCACAAGGGCTTTGCCTTGATTCTTATACCATCTCCAAAACCCATGTCATTCGTTTTATTTATTGAATCTGATACTGACCTTCAATATGTATTTTAGAATTTTTAATGGAAACATCTCCCAGAAGTCATCAGAATGATTTGAAAAACATGGGACGATTCTATCTAGCGACATAGTATGGAACATTTTGCCATTTCTTTTTTAATCCTCGGTAAAACATAAATATAGCGACAGTAAAATATATTGTCGCGAATTAATCATAATTGCCGACGGTCTATTTCACATATTGATTACATCTTCTGACCAAAAGTTGGTGCCAATTTTTTCATTTAGGGCGACAACATTGATTTTCCATCGATTTAAAATTCATTTCCTGTCTGATATTAACTGTCGCGAATCAAGATTTCAACTTTAGTGCCAAAAATTTCTGCCAATAATTACTTTCGTCGCGACGGTAATGAAACCTTTGTTCTAAAGGTTAATGTGAGATGGTTACGAACCGTCACCGATTTGTTTTTCATCTTTACCATCGAACATGTCAATGATAATAATTACGCTCCAAGAATATGCAATTTTCAGCGATGAAAACTTACAACCTTCTCCAAACAAGAGAACTTAAACAAAACAGAGACCTAGGGGTGTAAATGGATATTCGGAAATTCGATTACCGTCCGCATCCGAATCCGTTTAAAGCGAATATTATCCGAATCCGTTTCAAGCGGATATTATCCGAATCCGTTTATGAGATATCCGGCTCTTAGCGGATGCGAATCTGGTAAATGGTATATCCAATCCGTTTAACATCCGAATCCGAGAAGTAAATCCTTTTTATTTATTATTAATAATATCATTAATATTTATTTTTAGTAATGACACTATCTTTTGTTTCTAGAAGAAAAGTGAATATTCTTTTAAAAAAAAATAAAATAAAAACAAAAATAGCCCAAACCCATTCCATCAAAATAACCCAAACCCATTCCATCATATACAAATAAAAAAGGAAAAACCCAAAGACCACTACCAACACTATCATCCATCCCCATCGCCTCCCTCTCTCTCTCTCTGCCTTTGTTTTAAAAGGAAGAAGAGGATCTCATATATTTTAGGGTTTGAGAGTTAATTTTGTGAAGAGAATGTAGAGGTCTAGTTTTAGGGTTTGGAAAATTCATTCGAGTAAGTAGGAGAAAAAAGATAAAGTGCTGCAATAAAATGTTCAAATTTACCGGATAAACGGATATTGATAATATCCGAATTCGAACAATATCCGACGGATACGAATTCGGTAATAGATATTAAATATCCGTCGAATCCGAATCCGAATCCGAATTCGGATAGTGTATACTGTAATCGAATTCGGATATAGCCATATCCGCTCCGAATTCGATCCGTTTACACCCCTACAGAGACTTCTCTCTCTCTCTCTCTCTCTCTCTCTCTCTCTCTCTCTCTCTCTCTCTCTCTCTCTCTCTCTCTCTCTCTCTCTCTCTCCTGCCACCAGTAGCTTCTCTATGAGAAGGAGGAGGAGAATAAGGAGAAAAGGAATTAATATTATGTTACAATAATCTATGGTTATGATTATAGAACTACTGTCTCCAAATAATAGTGAATGATGGCTGAAAACAAAGAAAATCGAAAACTTTAAAGTTTGAATTCAAATCTAATTAAAGGAAGGCTTTAAGGCTTGAATGAGAGTTCTAATGGTTTGGATTGGGATCTATTGGTTGGATTTAGATCAAATTTAATTTAGTCTCAAGAGTTGGGGATTTCAAGTTTGGGTCACTTGGTGTAGGTTCCAAGGGTCTCGAAGTACCAACCTTTATGGCGAGCTTCACCTGATTGGCTAGTTGCAAGGTTGATGTACGATGGCGGAGCGTTTTTTGATTTTTTTTGGCTGTGTGGACAGCAATTGCAATTTAAAATTCGAACAGCAGGCAATGAGTTGAAACACCGGGGAACAAGAGGAATGTTGGCAGCCTCAAAGAACCGTATCACACGTAGTGGGCAAGCAGTAGTCTGTTGCTTAATAGGCTGAAACAAAACTTACAGATGGTGATAAAATAAAATAAATGACCCAATGGCCTATATTTAGCAAGTATATATAAGCTGATCTATCCTTATTTATATGGCAAGATGCAAGCTTTGATTTGAGTTGTGGAACGTTAGTCCTGCAAACAGGAAAGTCCAGACAAGCCTGCAATTAGGGAAATTAACTTTTAGAGATGAAAATATTGAATAGACTAGAAAGGACTCATGAAAGAGTATTCATATATACAGATTATGTAATTAGACTTTGTAATGTTTTGCAAAAGACCTTTAACATGGATGCTTTGAGAAGAACTAAAGTTGGTTACAGGATAAATAGAACAAGCAGGAATGCAGTCAACTTTGCTAAAAAATATGAAAATTTTGAACAAAAGAGGGAGTTCAGTCCTTCCCTTTTCTGCGGAGATGATGTTTGAACCAATGCTTGTATGTGGGTTGAAGTAGAGAATGAGATCGAGGTGGCTTTTTCGTGGGGATGTTAGAAGGCCTTTAGACGGCGTCAAGCCGCTGCCCCGGTGTAATAAACGGCGAAAAACAGTGGAAATAAAGAGAAAATTACAGAAATTGTAAAGAGAGAAAGAGCTTGTGTTAGAATATGTGGGATCCAACGGTTGGATTGGGTTAATCTCACCGTTGGATCATCTTGGAGGTAGATTGGGTAAGTTGGCTAAATGAAGCAACTAGATAAATTAGCCAACTGGATTAGAAGAGGAAAGCAAGAGAGATTAGGAAAGTAGATTTGATTATGTTAGATTAGAATATTCTAGTGTTATCTCTTTCCATAGTTGTCTTGATTTATTTCTATGTTTATTATGAAAGTGCTCTATAAAAGCACCAATGGATTCTCTTTGTAAGCATCCAAGATTAGTGAAATTTAATTTCTATTATTTTACATGGTATCAAAGCCATTGATCCGGCACTAACCACAAAACAAGCACTTCCGCTTTCCGGCCGATGGCGATCTTGCCGTCCGCCTGGCCACTAACTCTCCCTCCTATTCGCTGCAAATACGATCCGGCATAGTTGCGCCATTTTTTTAAAACGTCTACTTGCAAAATCTACTTGCACCCGCTGTTGCACGACTCCTTCTTAGTGCTCTATCTAGAATTTCTTCTTGGCTTTAACACATGTGGGCTGCAATTTTTGTCCTAAAGCCATCTGTAATTTCTTGCATGCCACATGGCCTTCTCAGTTTCTATGCATAGTGAAGAGAAATGGTAAGCAATAAAAAGGTAGTCTGTCAAATCATCAATATCCATCCGAGTCAAAGCATTCCCCCCCTTTCCAAGCCTTATGACAAGTCTTATTTTGCTGAGTGCTCTAATTTGAGAGAAAATTTCTCTCATCTTCCCATTTGACACCACCCTCTTACCAAATGCATCCTTTTGTCCTTTCCTAAACTCTCATCCCAACATTGTTAAAGGCACCACTATTCATTCCAAATTCCTGAGTGTTTCTCTTTTGGAGATTAGATGCCCATAGCTTTCCTTCAAATCATCTTACAGTTCATCCTCGTTGAAAAATGCTTACCCCATATTTGATATGTGCATACTCCTTTTCTCGACTTTTTCAAAGTTTTGTGTTGTTGCTGTCATTATAGTAGTCGTTTGTTGTCGCTTTACTTTTTTTTTTTCCATCCTTTTCCTTGTCCTATTTCAGTTGAGGTACCTCTTTGAGGTGCGTGCCTAAAATTGATTTCTCTACTCAGTTGAGGGGCCTCGACTATTTGAGGTTCGTGCCTGAGAGTCAAATTCCAAGAGGATCGGTACTTGCTGACTCATTATTTCTTGCCCACCATGGCCCTTTCTCGCTCACGAGGCTTTTTCTTGCCCATTCCGGCATTGGTCCATTGTGACCCAATTCTTGCCCATTCCGGCATCGGTCCATTCGACCCATTTCTTGCCAATTCTGGCATTGGTCCATAGTGACCCAATTCTTGCCCATTCTGGCATTGCTCCATAATGACCCATATTTACTCACCCATCAAGGCTTGAGTATTATCTAGCCCTCTTTGTGACAAAAAGTCAAGCGACATTTTCTTCGGCAACCATCGTCAATGATCATTGGCAGCAACATCAGTCTTCATCAAAGGATTTCGTCATCGACTTCTGGAAGTGTGCATCAAATCAGTTGATTTTGATTACATTTGTAATTTGGGGAATTCTATTGTATTGGGAATTTTTTCATTATTTTCAAACGTATATCGATTTTCAATCCATATACGTTTGAGGGGGACATGTTAGAATATGTGGGATCCAATGGTTGGATTGGGTTAAAATCTCACCATTGGATCATCTTGGAGGTAAATTGGGTAAGTTGGCTAAATGAAGCAACTAGATAAATTAGCCAAGTGGATTAGAAGAGGCAAGCAAGAGAGGTTAGGAAAGTAGATTTGATTAGGTTAGATTAGAATATTCTAGTGTTATCTCTTTCCATTGTTGTCTTGATTTATTTCTATGTTTATTATGAAAGTGCTCAATAAAAGCACCAATGGATTCTCTTTGTAAGCATCCAAGATTAGTGAAATTTAATTTTCTATTATTTTCCATGGTATCAGAGCCAAAGGTCTCCAGTTCAAACCTCCCGTATAGCGAAAATCCACATGCAATGGTCAGCCCAAAGTGGGACCACATGTGCCACGTGTTTGCCAAGTGGGCCACACGTGCGGGGGAGTGTTAAAGTATAAAAGATAAATAACGCCTTTCTCCAACAGCTTAAGCTATTGGAGAAGTTGGTAAGTTAACAAATTATGAATACACACACATTGATCTCTCGTTTATAAAAATCAAGTATAGATTTTCATAGTTGATTTTTTTTGTGGTATTTTCAAACTTCTAAAGCCATGCAATCTCTTGTGCATAATGTAGTTGTGGGTATAAACATATGTAAATACTTCCATAAAAAAGACAAGATACTTACTTGAGTATTGGCTTCGGTAATGGAGGTTGTGCCTGAGCTATCTGCACTTGCCTTCTTGTACCTCTCTATTGTCGATTTTATGCTACAAATCAATCCAAGGTTATTCAGATAATTAATATATCAAATTAATGAAATTACAAGCCTTAATGCCATATGAAACTTACCATTAAAAAATGCCATATGAAACTTTTCAATGTTACTCATTTTTAAAGTAAAGAACCCTTTTCATCAAATAGATAGAAAAATCTACACAATGAGTTAAATACTCAAAGGTTGACAGAATTAAAGTAGTTTTGATAATTCATTTATCTAAACTTAAAAAAGAATACAATCAAGAATTTATTAGTTTTTAAATTAGAATGTAAATAATAAATTTTCTATTCCCTTTAAATAGTACAAGGTTGACAGAATTAAAATTCTCATGATAATTCATTTATTTTTAAACTGGAGAAGAATATAGACAAAAATTTAATAGTTTTATGAGAATCTGAAGAATGAATTTTCTATTCCCTTAAAATTTCAATTTTTAAATGAATTTGAATCTTCATTTGCTCTCTGGAGATGTGCATGTGAGAGGTTTGTATGTGGGGCCTCTTGAAACGAAAAAGTAAAACAATAAGAATGTTCAGCGCATACAAAGAGAGACAAAATGGAAGAGCTTGCGTCATTATTTCAGAGAAGACTTACGTGGTAGTGAATTATATATTTCCCATGCAATAGGAAAATTTGAATAAAGAGAGAGGGTTCCAATATCAAAACAAGGGGGCCAAGATACAGTTTCCTTCTTGAAAAAATGGAATACCTTGCCCGTCTTCTCTACTCGGAAATTGAGAATTCATCTGAAATAAGAATCTACACTTCGATAATGGGAAATGATATATTCACCCCTTTTTTTACTTAGGACAGCCCCCAGTAGTGTATTTATGACAGCTATTTGCACTAGAGGGGATGTCCCAGGTAAAAAAGGAAGGCGAATATAACTTTCCTTTTATAGTACTTAAAATGTATGGGTTACGCAGATTGAGGACCAGCTGGATTCCAACATAGTTTACAAAAGTGTTGATATTTACACTCCTTTCCATGTAGTCGATGGAAGGGAAATGATATTTACACACCTAGATGCAAACGAGCAAATATTTACACCTTTTGCTAAGTGGTTGATGCAAGAATCCTAAACAGTGAACATTGAGCACATAAAACACAGCTGACCCTAATACATATGAAAAGTCTTTGACTAAAGTCCAAAAGCTAATGTCCTGTTCGTTTGAGATTGTAGAAACCGATTGTGAGCTCCCAAAGCGATTAATGGACTCAAAATTAATGACAATCAGGCTCTATTCATTGCATTCCTTGATTTCTTTTCCTTCCTACAGATACTACAGCCAAGCAATTAAAAAAAACCTTCATCCGGAAGCCAACAAAAGACACGGAATGCATTTTGACTGAAAATAATGGGGCTTTCAATTTTCTTTCCTTGACAAATGAGGCATCTGAGCAAACCCTTACTTAAGAACAAGAAAAATGTATTGTCCAAAGAGGATTATAACGGCATCAAGCAACATGATACCATTTTGCCTTTATCAATATGATACCAATCTGGGACGGAAATTGAAATACCCCAAAGCATATAAGGGTCTTTAGGTTCAATTAGGGCTGGCAACGGGGCGGGGAGGGGCCTGATGTTGCATTCCCGGTCCCCGTCCCCGCTGGTAGGAAAATTCCCCGTCCCCGCTTCGGGGATGGCGGGGAATATCTAATCCCCATCCCCGCCCTGTCTCCGTCCCACACAAAAAAAACCTCACCTCAAAAAAGCTTTTTTAACACCCATAAAAAAGAAAAGACAAGCCATGTTTGTGCACTTATCAAAATATGGTAGTGCCAATATCACTAGCCTAAAAGAAATATCTATTGTTAACAAAAAAAATACTAAAACATTACTAAAATAAGAGGATATTGATAATGGTTTGCATATTAAAATGGGGAGGGGCGGGGCCATCTCCATCCCCGCTTCGGGGAAATTTTTAAGTCCCCGTACCTGCCCCATCCCCGCTCGGGGGGGGGGGGGGGGGAGGATCCCCGTTTTCACGTGTGAAATTGCCAGCCCTAGGTTCAATCCTCTATCGTAAACTTTATGATATAGAGGGGTAGTTTAGTCAATTTTGGAGATTAGGTTAACTTAACGTAATTAAGGATATAAATACTAATTGTGCTGTAAATTCTGATTCCTTAAAAGCTACAGAAATGCTAACTTGGTGCAGGAGATCTTAGAGCAAGGAAGAGAGGGAATCCAGGAAGATCCGTAGCCGGAAAACCTAGAACAAGGTAAGGATTCCATCTGATTTTAGAGTTGTACTTTCATTTGTTAATATTGAGAATACTAGGCTATTTTAGGGAGAAAATGTGAGGATTTTTCTTTTTCCTTTTTTTTTTCCATCGTCCGGTGTGTTTTGGGTGATCTCGTTGGTCTTGTTGGGATCATCTCATCATAAGCTTTCCAACTAAATCAATCTCGTCCAATTCCGACGTGAGACGAAGGAGTTATGACCTTTGACATGAAAAAAGGGTGAAAAATACCGTGATTCGGGGAAAACTCAGAATTAGCTGGTCAGTCGACTGAGGACTCGTCAGTCAACCGAAGGACAGTCTTAGGCTCTGGAAATTTTCTGAAATTTTGCAGGTTGGTTGATTGAGCCCGGGGTTATGTCCAGGGTTGTTTTTAACGTGATTTGAGTGCCACGAGCACTCTCCCTTGCATCCAAATTGGATGTTTAACCCTTTTAAGCCTACTTTAATGATGAGAAACTGGATTTAATAGGATTCAATTCTGATCTTCAAGAGATTGGAAAAATTCCCCTTGTTTGGTTGCCAATATAGCATCGGAATTCCTAGAGACTACCATGGATGTCTCCTGCTGGTTAATCACTGCTTGTCTTCTAATGCGTCTTCCTTATCTACTTCTAAAAAATCCATGCCAAAAATCACACAAGGTAGTTTTTTTAGGGCTGCAACTCGAGCTGGGTTTTACCCAACCCGCATCGACCCGACCCGAAAATAGCCTGGGTTGGGTTCAGGTTTCATGGGTTTCGGGTCGAGCCGGGTTGAGCATTCAAAAGCCCGCATGAATCTAGGGTCGAGCCGGGTTTGAAGGGGCCCGACCCGAGCCGACCCGAGTTACATAAGTTATAGTATGTACGTTTTTTTCTATTGTTAGTTAAAAGTGAAAACGCACGCACCCACTGTTATTGTATGTGAGTGTAATTTCTGCTTCTATGAGTTGAGTTGATTCAAGTGTTTGATTTAGCATTGTTTGATTGTAATTACAACATTGTTTGATTCAAGTGTAATGTGAGTGTGATTACATCATTGTTTGATTCAAGTGTAATGTGAGTGTAATTTCTGCTTCTATGAGTTGAGTTGCCTTGCCAAACAAGAATTTTCCTTAAAAAATTGCGTCAACGTGAAAAAACCAGACCCGATCCGACCCGACCCAAGATTTATCATGGGTAGGGCCGGGTTTGGAAATCGTGGGTTTTCCGAAAAAAAACCCGACCCGACCCGACCCGAGATATTTCTCAGGTAGGGTTGGGTTCTCCAAAACCCGACCCGCCCGACCCGAGTTGCAGCCCTAGTTTTTTTGCTTGGATGTATGGGGAATGATGCTCTCTCTCTCTCTCTCTCTCTCTCTCTCTCTCTCTCTCTCTCTCTCTCTCTCTCTCTCTCTCTCAGTAATGACACTCTCTACCACTACTCTATGAGGTAGACAACCAAACACTGCTTCCCACTATCCTACGAGGTAAGTTCCAGGTAAATCTAATGTTTGCCTCCTCCCTATTGATTGCCTGCACCGCTACTGATGCAAAGCGTGTGTCGTGGAACAAGTCTTTCAACTGCTATTTTCGTCATCTTATTTGTAGCATATTGTTTGGGTATCAAATCTATTTCATTTGGCTTGAGTTTTTTTTTTTTTTTTTATCAATAAGCTGGGGTTAGGCAAGACCCCGACCAGATATATTAGAAAAACAGAAAGAGGAACATATTGGGCCCGAAGACATACAAAAGAGGGGGCCTAGCAGGGCCAAAGAGGGAGCATTACAATCTCAGATATTCAATCCCTTCACGATCATTTGGCTTGAGTTTGGTATCCTTAGAATGGATTTTTTTATTATTGTCTATCTCACGTGATTGGACGAAGTTATGGACGATTTACGGATGTGCTCCATATCTATTACTAGATTTCTAATTTAGGGTTACTTTAGTCATGTTTCTAACTATTATTTGTGTTGCTTTAGATGCAAAATTAAGAATAGTTGTTTAGGTAATTTATCATGGGAAATGATTTCAGCACAACTATGTTTTGATACATGCGCCCATGTATCTTGCCTTCTAGCATTTAATTGTTGGGAACCGTAAAAACCTTTTTACAGCTCTTTAAATACTAAGAGACAAGAAACATGGTTGTGTTGAAATCATTTCCCTTCATCATTTTAGGTTTTTAGTTTTAGGTTTTGACTATCCATATAATGTATTGATGCGAGGAAGAAAAGAGCTAAATTTGAATAAAGTTAATATTTGGAACATTTTCTATGAAGAGAGCACCTTGGCTCTTTCATGTGGTTGAAGGAGCTTGGCTCCTTTCACGTGTCATCGGTTTTTTTCTCCAAAACTGTGATATGGTTTTTCTAAACCCCATGAGATGATTTAGTCGCGCCTTGTGATCTCCATTTTATGTTGATGCTCGACGGTCATGCATCAACTACTCTACATGCAAGCAAATTGGGTGAGATGAAATTAATTACAACAATCTTAAGAGTTTTACAGGCCAATAAAGAGAGCAACATGGGCGTACCCATCAAAGACAAGGGGTGTGACTATCAACTCCCATGAAAGAAAAAGGAAAAAGAAAAATGATAAGAAATGGGTAGCCTTCGGGTGCGGGAAAAAGGCCGGGTATAACAGCTTTTGTTTTTCTAGACTGATAGGAGTTGAGGGGTCGACAGAGGTAAGTGCTCTGAGGAAGAGGAACTAACTAATGGGAAGGCGACACCATGTAGGGTGCCTTTTGAACTTCCAGATGGACATGAATTTGACCCACACAGCCCGAGGAAAGATATCATCGGCTCTAATAATTTCATCTATGTTAGGTATGTTGGCGCACTAATATATCCCCTCTATCTACTTTCTTGACAACAACGGAGAAAAAAAGCCAAAAAGAAAAAAAATGGAATGAATCCTTCTGAGACCAAAGATCTTATGCAAGATTCTTGCACTAGAAGAGAAACCGTGAGGAAGAAACCACCGTTTTGCCTTCTCTGAAGTACTAGAGTGCAAAAGGAAGAGAAAGACAACAGAGAAGCAAAGAGAAAAGATGAAAGAACCAATAAGGAAGGCCTACTTACTTTGATTTCTCTGGTAGAAGGATCAGAATTCTTAACACTAGAATAGAAAGTAGTGAGAAGAAAATCTGGCTCTTTTCCTTCTATTAATAGTAACATAACCCTAGGTAGAATAGGTTTAATTTTGTCAGTACTAAAGGAAGAAATTAAAACAAAACAGGGTTCTCTCTCTATCTAGAGAGAAAGAAAAGAACCCTAAAAGGTTTCTCACGTTAGAAAAAAAAGAAGACGAGTTCTTCTTTTGTCTTGTAAGACTAGGAATGAAAGATAAAACCCTAATGGGAGATGATTTTGGTCTTCTCTTGTTTTGGTATTAGCACCCATTTCTTTATTTTAAACTTCTCTGATCGGCTGTTAATAGCTTGATGAGATTTGTACAACAATATAATTAGAAAAGGTTTAAATTAAAGACAAAAGTATCAGCATTGAAACAAGGGAGTGGAGATAGAAGCTCCTAAACGTATATTCTTTTTCATGTAGAACTACGTTTCTGACACCAGAAAATACAGAAATATTAGAAGGAAGAGAGGAGAAAAGAAATGAAGTTTTTAAGGTGGCCTATTAAAAGTATACGTTTTCCGATACTAGAAAGGAAAGTTAAAACTTAAAAACGGAAAGAAAAAAAGAAACACAGATATATCAAAACCCACCAAAAATAGTGTTCCAAGCATTGTGCAGTCTGTTAATTTCAGAAGCCCAGCTTTGAACATGGAGCATGTCACACCAGAGAGTTTATTTCAGAAGTTTCAGATAGACTTCAAGTCCCTAAGGGCATTTAAAGACCAAACAGCTCTTGTGTTCCTTTTAGGCTTCTTTCTGTTGGTTTCTCATAAATATATGTATTTCGTTCATTGTAGATTATATTAGAGAATTAGAGATAACAACACCATTTACATTAATGAAAATATTTTCCCTTTGCTTTTTCTTTTTAATCTTTTATATATGTAGAAAAATGATATTTCCACGCCCTTTCTCAGCATTTCCACCCCTTGTGTTTGTCTTTTCTTCAAAAAAGTTGTCCTTCCCAGGAAAGGGGGGGTAGAAATGTCTCCATCTTTTATGAGAAGAAAAAATCAAAGGGGGTGGAAATATCATTTCCCATTTTCTTAAATATCGGATGTTGGGTCAGAAATTATCAATGTCTCAAAGGAAATCATGAAAATGTTAATCTACCACATTTTTGCTAATATGGTTAACCTAAGACTCAAAAATATTAGTTTTTAGTCTGTTTAATTATTTTTATTCTTCTCAGTGTCCTCCTTTCTCTTAATTCCCAAGATCCCAACAGGCATACCATCCAAGTAACTAATTAACACGAAGCCAAATAGAAAAGAAAATTTATATATACCAGTATCTTCTCATCTACCTTCCATCATTCTTGCAAAGTCAAAAGGACATAATGAAAACAATAACAATATTCAAAGAGATCAAGCAAAACCTCATACATTTCCTTCACAAAATTCAAAATTTGGTGACTGATTTATGCTTAATGATGCACAAACACCTTATTTTACTTTTCTCTTTTTGACTTTATTTAACTACAAGCTGACATTGAATGTTCTAAAACCAAGGCATAAGTTCATAAAATTCAGTTTCTTCTATATATCAACAGCAATATGAAAGTTTTAAACAAAAATCTAAGCATAGCCCATGAAATCAATCAATACAAGAGTTTCACCTCTAATTTTATTAAAAGAATGAGAAGATGACATAGAGAAATGGGTGTTTTTTAATTACCAACTGAATTTCCTAATTTATATGTATCTTACCACAAAAACAAAAATGAATGAAATGGGTTTCTTAGATTTACTTGTTATTGGAGTATTCATAGAGTCGGCCGCGGGTCGAAAACACGATAAGGGCAACTTCAGCATCGCAGAGGATAGATAATTCATAGGCTTTCTTCAGAAGACCATTCCTCCTCTTGCAGAAGGTCACCTGACGGTTTGTGGTGTTCTCGATTCTTTTTATTTCAATCTTTCCCCTTCCCATTTTAGAAGATCTCCTTGTTTATTATTTTCTTGAAGAGCTGAAAAATTAGCATCAATGTCAAAATTTGGACAGGAATGAAGAAAAAAAAGGAAAAAAGAAAGACTTTATAATTGCTTGGTGGCCACTCAATTTTGTCATTGCAATTTCTTTACTATTCTTCTCAATAGTTTTATAATTAAAGAAATAAAATTGCTAACAGTGAGGAATTCTGCGTATGGATTTTTTTTTTTAGTCAGTGGCTTCAACACCAAAAAAACGGATGAGTGTTAAAAGCAAAGATAATTAGTAAATGAAATTAGCAGAAATTTCTGGGAAAGCTGCAACCAGTCGTGAAATTGAAGGGAGAAAATTTAATAAAAACTTCATAAACTTATCGATTTGATTGATTCGGTGGAAAAGTGAAAACATTCATCCGTATTGGCCAAAAATTTTATTTGATAATTATCATTCAAAAAATGAAAAAAAGAAGAATCTGTGAAATTGAAAAATAAAAAATGAAATCAAAGCGGGTTCGTAAGAGGGATAGATTTTTGGAAACTGATTTCCTGCAATCAGAATTTCAGGAAATGAAAATGAGAGAGAGAGAGAGTTTGTAGGAATTCATGAATTACGTACGGTTTGAAACCCTGCTAAAAAGTGTGTTAGAGAGTCTCAGAGAGAGGGTTTTTAAGTGGGAATTCTTGAATCAGGGTTTGAAACCCAGCTAAGAAAATGTGTTAGAGAGTCTCAGAGAGACAGAGAGAGATCTGAAGTGGGAATTCTTGAATTAGGGTTTGAAACCCTGCTAAAAATTGTGTTAGAGAGTCTCAGAGAGAGAGAGAGAGATTTTAAGAGGGAATTCTTGAATTAGGGTTTGAAACCCTGCTAAAAATTGTGTTAGAGATAGAGGGAGTTTTTAAGGAGGAATGTTTGAAACCCTGCTAAATTGTGTGTAGATAGAGAGAGAGAGTTTTTAAGTGGGAATTCTTGAATTAGGGTTTGAAACCCTGGTAAAAATTTGTGTTAGAAAGAGAGGTTTTAAGAAGGAATTCTTGAATTTAGGGTTTCGAGTAGAACTCCGTCAAGAAATCTGACGCAATCATCACAGTATAAAAGAGAAATCATCACGAGATATTGCAAGCAATCATCACAAAAAAACTTCAAAGTCAATTTTCCGTCAATTGACCGGTCTGAGATCTTAAACGGCCGGAGGCTTAAAGAGCTCAAAATATCGCCACACAACATTAGAAAATGCGCCTCAAAATACAGAAAAAAATGCTTTACAAACTGTTTTTCCTTTTTAATAGCGAAGAACTAAATGAGAGAGGGAAAAAAAAATACACGAGGAAGAAAACAACAACATAGAAAAAAAGCACACAAAACTTAGAAAATCCTTTAGAAACACTATTTTCCTCTCTACTTTTCAATTTAGGTTAGGACTAAACCAACTAAATTTCGAAACACGGCTGAAAAATCTCGAAAATTTCGCCGAGGAAGAAATATCTAGAAAAGCTTCAGAAACTGCACTTTTATGCCGAGTGTACGTCTGGTAACAGATCTGACAAAATAAGGATCAAATTCAAAACTAGCATGAAAAAAAAAAATCAAAATACTGGAGAACGTAAGAAAATGCACCAAAAATTCACGTTTTCCTGTTTCTGTAGCAAAAATGAAGAAAAAATGGAAAATTATTTACTATTTCTGAAAAATAAGCTAGAAAAAGGTTAGTTATTTGTCCGAGAAAGATATGCCATTAATCATCAAAAACCTGAAAGAAAAAACTCGAGAAGATCACGAAATCAACGAATTTCCTGAGAAAAGCTTACATGAAAGATCAAAACGATCTCTCAGGAAATTCCAGAAAACCTAGCGATCATCACAACACAAATTGAAAAAAAAAGAATCTAAGAAAAAAGAATCAGACTTTCATTTTCCATGTAACGATTAGCTTGAAAATTCACCTCTCACCGTAAATTACAGTTTTTTCCTTTGAAAACCACTGGGAAAAAAAGGAACAAGCAAAAATTTAGCATCTTCGCAAATTTTCCAGTTGTAGAATCTGACTCTTTCAGCTTAAAACCATTTCTAATTTTCTATCTTTGAAAGAT
>NW_027519012.1:20000-26200 GCF_043159265.1 Tasmannia lanceolata
TTAGAGAATAAAGGTGTATTTAAGGATACTATAATAGAGAGATACCTAGAGAAAGAGAGAGAGAGATAAACTTCTGCCTCCTTCGGTTTCCGAATTGGAATAGAGATAAATAGATATATATAGAGAGAGAAAGAGATCGGGATAAATATGATATGGGAAAAAAAATAAATCCACTTGGTTTCCGACTTGGTGCAAACCAAAGTCATCGTTCCCTTTGGTTCGCACAACCCAAAAGTTATTCCAGGGGTCTCCAGGAAGATGAAAAAATACGGGATTGTATCAAGAATTATGTACAAAAAAATATGAGATCTGGTTCAGAAGGAATTGCACATATAGAGATTAAAAAAAAAATCGACCTAATTCAGGTCATAATCTATATTGGATTCCCAAATTTGTTAATAGAGGGTCGAACGCGAGGAATCGAAGAATTACGGATCAATGTACAAAAAGGGTTTCGTTCTGTGAACCGGAGACTTAACATTGCTATCACAAGAGTTGCAAAACCTTATGGACAACCTAATATTCTTGCAGAATATATAGCTCTACAATTAAAGAATAGAGTTTCGTTTCGAAAGGCAATGAAAAAAGCTATTGAATTAACTGAACAAGCTGATACAAAAGGAATTCAAGTGCAAATTGCAGGGCGTATCGACGGAAAAGAAATTGCACGTGTCGAATGGATCAGAGAAGGTAGGGTTCCCCTACAAACCATTCGAGCTAAAATTGATCATTGTTCCTATACAGTTCGAACTATCTATGGGGTATTAGGCATCAAAATTTGGATATTTGTAGATGAGCAATAATGGGTCTTTCCTTCCCATTCTATACTGCGATAGAACAAAAAATGACAAACTCTTTCATTCATTCTTTTTCCCTTCAATCAAAAATGAACAATTCTAATTAGAATTATTAATTATTTCTAATTATTAATTATAATTATATAGGGTTGAATAAAAATTCGATTGATCATTTGGTAGAATTGCTATGCTTAGTGTGTGACTCGTTGGTTTTTTCTTTAGAGTTGGATTCAAAAAAAAAAAAAACAATGGACCAGCCCATAACTAATAACTAGAGAACTAATAACCAGCTCATTGCTTCGTATTATCGAGATCCAAGAAAGCAGTCACTATATGATGTGTTGATCATATAGTTGTAGCAACTGAAATCGTTTTTTTTTTTTTCATAAAGGAAAAAAAAATCTGATTATGGTTTGTAAAGCGAAAATAGAGGGATATGGGTAAAAGGAGGGGTGAGAGAAAGAAAGGAGGAGAATATCAATCAATGCTATATGATTCCAATATGTATGGTCTATGAATCATCTCATAAAAGGCAGCGTGATAAAGCATCAATACGGATTCGTTTATAAGTAGATGAATCCGGTTCATAGGAAAAATGAAAATAATAAAGAGCCTCGAGTCAATAGAGACTGAGGAGATTGACTCGGGAACAAATGAAATTGGGAGCTCCACTGTAGAGTTCAGACCTAACCATTAATGGAGAAGCTATGGGAACGACGGAACCTGTGACTGCACAAGATTCTATTAAAAACGAATCCTAATGATTCATTGGGTGGGATGGCGAAACCAACCAAGAACCCTTTTATTTATTCTGAAAGGTCATGGGTTGACCCTACGAATGAAGCAGATTTTAAAGAGTCAATATTCGCCCGCGAACCTTTCCTTATTGGATTGCAAAATTTTGGGCGATTCCATTCAGTAAAGGCCAAAAGAAGGATTCGTTATAAAAAGAAAGGCATTCATTATCCATAAATAGAAATATACGTCCTATAAATTATAAATCGAAATAGAAAGATACGTCTAGCTGCTGTATATACAAGATATACAGATTCCTACATGATGGATTAACTATCAAGAAATCCCATGATTCAGTGTATTATTCATTAAATACATGTGTATTTGTAATATTATTGAATCGTTTCATTCGCGAGGAGCTGGATGAGACGAAACTCTCATGTCCGGTTCTGCAGTAGAGATGGGGTTGAGAAACAACCATCAACTATAACCCCAAAAGAACCAGATTCCGTAAACAACATAGAGGAAGAATGAAGGGAATATCTTATCGAGGCAATCGTATTTGTTTCGGTAGATACGCTCTTCAGGCACTTGAACCCGCTTGGATCACATCTAGACAAATAGAAGCAGGGCGACGAGCAATGACACGATATGCGCGTCGTGGTGGAAAAATCTGGGTACGTATATTTCCCGACAAACCCGTTACAGTCAGACCCACAGAAACACGTATGGGTTCGGGTAAGGGATCCCCCGAATATTGGGTATCCGTCGTTAAACCGGGTCGAATACTTTATGAAATGGGCGGAGTCTCAGAAACTGTAGCCAGAGCAGCTATTTCAATAGCTGCGTGCAAAATGCCTATACGAACTCAATTCGTTATTGTGGGATAGGGATGTGAAACCAAAAGAAAGGAGAGTATTTTTGATGAAAAATACAATTGCAGATTTATTTATTTCTGGACAGACAATATTTCTTTCTTTTTTCCTTCGCCCTTTGCATTGAAATAAGAGATTCAAAAAAAAAAAAATGATATGATTCAACCTCAGACCCATTTGAATGTAGCGGACAACAGCGGGGCTCGAGAATTGATGTGTATTCGAATAATCGGAGCTAGTAATCGCCGATATGCTCATATCGGTGATGTTATTGTTGCTGTAATCAAAGAAGCAGTACCCAATATGCCTCTCGAAAGATCAGAAGTGATCAGAGCTGTAATTGTACGTACATGTAAAGAACTCAAACGTGACAACGGTATGATAATACGATATGATGACAATGCAGCGGTTGTCATTGATCAAGAAGGAAATCCAAAAGGAACTCGAGTTTTTGGCGCGATCGCTCGGGAATTGAGACAGTTGAATTTCACTAAAATAGTCTCATTAGCTCCTGAGGTATTATAAAGACTAGTAGATGAGACCATTATATAGTAGGGTATCTGAAGTAGATCAAATCCATTAGTAGATTGTGTCTTATGCATATACCTTTAATAATTCATAAAAAAAAAAATTGAAAGTGAAAATGAAAATCAAGAAAAAAAAAAAACAGAACATGTTGATTATATCAAAATGGGGAAGCCCTAATAATTATAGTTCGTCATGAGTAAGGACACTATTGCCGATATAATAACTTCTATAAGAAATGCTGACATGGATAAAAAAAGAACAGCTCGAATAGCATCTACTAATATAACCGAAAACATTATTAAAATACTTCTACGAGAAGGTTTTATTGAAAATGTTAGGAAACATCGAGAAAACAAGAAATATTTCTTGGTTTTAACCCTGCGACATAGAAGGAATCAGAAAGGAACATATAGAAATATTTTAAAGTGTATCAGCCGACCCGGTCTACGAATCTATTCCAACTATAAACGAATTCCTAGGATTTTAGGTGGAATAGGTATTGTAATTCTTTCTACTTCTCGAGGTATAATGACAGATCGAGAAGCTCGACTAAAAAGAATTGGAGGAGAAATTTTATGTTATATATGGTGATCCTTCTGAATATCCGAATTTGATCCGTAACTTTCGATTTGTGAAAAAGAGAGAAAAGGCAGGTTGTCTAATATCACTCCTCCTCCATTAGTTGATACTTCAAGGGGGTTACCTGAAATGAAAGAACAAAAATTGATTCATGAAGGTTTAATTACTGAATCACTTCCAAATGGTATGTTCCGGGTTCGTTTAGATAATGAAGATCTGATTCTAGGTTATGTTTCGGGGAGGATCCGACGTAGTTTTATACGGATACTACCAGGAGATAGAGTCAAAATCGAAGTAAGTCGTTATGATTCAACCAAGGGACGTATAATTTATAGACTTCGCAACAAAGGTTCGAACGATTAGGTGACTTTTTAAACATTTCTTCCATGGGGATACAATTCGAGGTTCAAAATTTCAAGAGACTTATTTTCTTCAAAAGAGTAGATTCGGAATTAAGGAATGACAAATATGAAAATAAGGGCTTCTGTTCGTAAAATTTGCGAAAAATGTCGACTGATCCGTAGGCGAGGACGAATTATAGTAATTTGTTTCAATCCGAGACATAAACAGAGACAAGGGTAATCTTTCTAAAAAGGGCCTTTCTAAAGTAAGGGACCCGTTGTACAAATAAAGGATCTGTTTTGACATGAAATGGATATATCCGTATATCTCTGACTCATATTTATGAGATGCTAAAATATGACAAAACCTATACCAAGAATTGGTTCGCGTAGGAATGGGCGTATTAGTTCACGTAAGAATGGACGTAGAATACCAAAAGGAGTTATTCATGTTCAAGCGAGTTTCAACAATACCATTGTAACTGTTACGGATATGCGAGGTCGGGTGGTTTCTTGGTCCTCCGCTGGTACTTGTGGATTCAGAGGCACAAGAAGAGGGACACCATTTGCTGCTCAAACCGCAGCAGGAAATGCTATTCGTACAGTAGTGGATCAGGGTATGCAACGAGCAGAAGTCATGATAAAGGGTCCTGGTCTCGGAAGAGATGCAGCATTACGAGCCATTCGCAGAAGTGGTATACTATTAAGTTTCGTACGTGACGTAACCCCTATGCCACATAATGGATGTAGACCTCCTAAAAAAAGGCGTGTGTAGAAATAAGAATTGAACTGATTTCAAGAGAAATAAATGATTCAATGATCTGATCAATAATATTAGTATGGTTCGAGAGGAAGTAGCAGTATCCACTCGGACACTACAGTGGAAGTGTGTTGAATCAAGAACAGACAGTAAGCGCCTTTCCTATGGACGTTTCATTCTGTCCCCGCTTATGAAAGGTCAAGCAGATATGATAGGTATCGCTATGCGAAGGGCTTTACTTGGAGAAATAGAAGGAACATGTATCACACGCGCAAAATCTGATAAGATACCACATGAATATTCTACGATAGTCGGTATTGAAGAATCAGTACATGAAATTTTCATGAATTTGAAAGAAATTGTATTGAGAAGTAATCTGTATGGAACTTGCGACGCATCTATTTTCGTCAGGGGTCCGAGATGCGTAACTGCTCAAGATATCATCTCGCCACCTTCTGTGAAAATGGTTGATACTACACAGCATATAGCTAGCCTGACAGAACCAATTGATTTGTGTATTGGATTACAAATCGAGAGGGATCGCGGATATCGTATGAAAACCCCAAATAACGATCAAGATGGAAGTTATCCTATAGAGGCTGTATCCATGCCTGTTCGAAATGCGAATCATAGTATTCATTCTTATGGGAATGGGAATGAGAAACAAGAGATACTTTTTCTAGAAATATGGACGAATGGAAGTTTAACTCCTAAAGAAGCACTTCACGAAGCTTCCCGTAATTTGATTGATTTATTTATTCCTTTTCTACATGGGGAGGAAGAGGACATAAATTTAGAGGACAATCTAAACAATCTAAACAGGGGTACTGTACCTTTTTTTACCTTTCAGGATAAATTGGCTAATCTAAAGAAAAACAAAAAAGGAATTGCATTGGAATGTATTTTTATTGACCAATCAGAATTGCCTCCCAGAACCTATAATTGTCTCAAAAGGTCCAATATACATACATTATTGGACCTTTTGAGTAAGAGTCAAGAAGATCTTATGAGAATTGAACATTTGCGCATAGAAGATGTAAAACGGATATTGGACATTTTACAGAAACATTTCACAATTGATTTACCTAAGAATAAGTTTTAAATCCATTGGAATTATTTCATCTTTTTATTTTATATTTTATAAAGAATAAAGAAAGAAATGAAGAATTATAAAGAAAGAGAAGAATCAAATAAAGAAAGAGAAGAATCAAATTGGTTTTGAATCTTTAGCACAACCCGATCCGTATATTCGAAATAGATCTATAATGGATCTATAATGAAATTTAAGAAATGTATCTAGGGAGGATTCATTTTGAAGCGACTATTCCCTAGATACATACGTCATGGTATTTCACAGTTCAATCAATTTGAAAAAGACCTAAAGTTAGAGATTTATCAATAGGTAATGTTGCTCCAATACCTAACCAAAGAGCTACTGCGGTACCGATCAAAAAGACTGTTGTAGCCACTGGACGACGAAATGGATTTTGGAATTTATTAACATTCTCCAAAAAGGGTACTGTCAATAATCCCGTTGGCACTGAAACCATTAAAAGAACACCCAATAACTTATTGGGTACTGTAC
>NW_027519013.1:0-10000 GCF_043159265.1 Tasmannia lanceolata
CAAGAAAACAGCAGTAGCAGCTGCTACTGGAGCTGAATATGCAACAGCAATCCAAGGGCGCATACCCAGACGGAAACTAAGTTCCCACTCACGACCCATGTAACAAGCTACACCAAGTAAGAAGTGTAGAACAATTAGTTCATAAGGACCACCATTGTATAACCATTCATCAACAGATGCCGCTTCCCATATCGGGTAAAAGTGCAAACCGATGGCTGCAGAAGTAGGAATAATGGCACCAGAGATAATATTGTTTCCATAAAGTAAAGAACCAGAAACAGGTTCACGAATACCATCAATATCTACTGGAGGAGCAGCAATGAATGCAATAATAAATACAGAAGTTGCGGTCAATAAGGTAGGGATCATCAAAACACCAAACCATCCAATATAAAGACGATTTTCAGTGCTGGTTATCCAGTTGCAGAAGCGACCCCATAGGCTTGGGCTTTCGCGTCTCTCTAAAATTGCAGTCATGGTAAAATCTTGGTTTATTTAATCATCAGGGACTCCCAAGCACACGGATTATCCATAAATAGAAATAGATAATCTATATAGAAGGCTTGTTATTCAACAGTATAACATGACTTATATGTCCGTGTCAACCAATATCAATATTAACAGATCCATATCAATATGTATAGATCCACCCGAACGATTTGTGAATGAAGTGAATTAAAAAAAAAGATGGCATACAGATTTATGCAATAACAAATGTTTTTTTGGATTTACTTTAACGTATGGTAATGGGTTGCCCGGGACTCGAACCCGGAACTAGTCGGATGGAGTAGATAATTTCCTTGTTTGCAATAGTAGAAAAAGATCCCTCCCCAAACCGTGCTTGCATTTTTCATTGCACCACGGCTTTCCCTATGTATACATCTAAAACTCAGTTCCCTAGAAGGGACTCTAATAAACTTGAATACTCAGCTGAGTAAACCACTACTGCATAAGCATTTCAGTATTTAAATGAATGAAATTTTTTTGTTATTTTCTCTTTTCATCATTTAGGGATCATTTCTATTTACATGCTCTCATGATGAATCATTCATCATTGGTCAGGTCATTGATACGGATAATATCCAAATACCAAATCCGTTCGCTATGTGACCTATGAGAAGTGGAATAGGTTCTTGGGAAGATCAAAGAAAGAACTTGTTCTTCTTCCGTAAGGAATTCTTGGAAGAATTCCGAACCTAATCTTTTCAAAAAAACGCGTACCTTACTTTTATGTTTACGAGCCAAAGTTCTAGCACACGAAAGTCGAAGTATATACTTTATTCGATACAAAGTCTGTTTTTTTAAGGATCCACTGTGATAATGAAAAAGATTTCTACATATACGCCCAAATCGGTCAATAATATCAGAATCAGATGAATCGGCCCAGGCCGGCTTACTAATGGGATGCCCTGATACGTTACAAAATTTCGCTTTAGCCAATGATCTAATTAGAGGAATTATTGGGACTCTAGTCTCGAATTTCTTAATAGTAGTATCTATTAGAAATAAATTCTCTAGCATTTGACTCCTTACTACCGAAGGGTTTAGTTGTACACGCGAAAGATAGCCCAGAAAGTAGAAAGAATAATTGTATAATTGATTTATATGGATACTCTCAGGTTGAGACCACAAGTAAAAATGACATTGCCATAAATTGACAAGGTGATATTTCCATTTCTTCATCAGAAAATGAGTCCCTTTTGAAGCCAGAATCGCTTTTCCTTGATATCTGACATAATGCATGAAGGATCCTTGAACAACCATAGGGTCTTCTGAAAATCATTACGAAGCACTACTAAAAGATGTTCTATTTTTCCATAAAAATGTGTTCGCTCAAGAAGGGTTCCCGAAGATGTTGATCGTAAATGAGAGGATTGTTTACGGAGAAAAACGAATATGGATTCGCATTCATATACATGAGAATTATATAGGAACAAGAAGAATCTTTGATTCCTTTTTGAAAAAAGGGAAATGGATTTCTTTGGAGTAATGAGACTATTCGAATTACGAGACTCGTAGAGAAAAAATCTCAACAAATGCAAAGAGGGAGCATCTTGTATCCAGCAGCGAAGGGTTTGAACCAAGATTTCCAGATGGATGGGGTGGGGTATTAGTATATCTGACACATGATTTAAATGTGAAAATTTGTCCTCTAAAAAGAGAAATATTGAATGAATAGATCGTATATGAGATTTTGCTATTTCTTTTTCTTCTAGGGAAGATACTAATCGTAGTGAGAATGGAATTTCCACAATGACTGCAAAAACCTCTGACATCATTTGAGAATCAAAATATTTGTTGTTCCCAACAAATAGATTTTGTTTAGAATCTTTAACCGAAAGAATCAAATGATTCTGTTGATGCATTCGAGTAATTAAACGTTTCACAATTAGTGAACTGAATTTATTGTCATAACCGAAAATTTCCATGGGTTTGTAAAGAATCGATCCATTTAAACCATGATCATGAGCAAGTGCATAGATATACTCCTGAAAGAGAAGCGGATATAGGAAGCATTGTTGTCGAGATCCGTCTATTTCTAAATATCCTTGTAATTCCTCCATTTGAAATGATACTTGAATCAAAAGCATAGAGATTTCTTGGGTTATCAAATAATACATAGTGCGATACGGTCAAAACAAGGTATCAAGGTATATAGTAATAAAAGAATCGATTAAGAAAAGAATGGATACCCCGGAGACAAGGAAGCCAATCAACAGATCCTCCATTTTTCCATCTAATTTTTTGTTTCGTTATAGTTACAAGAGATGACTGGAAATCCTTTATTTTTGCAAGCCGATCGCTCTTTTGACTTTGGAAAAATTCTCTTTATCAGTATACCGTTCTTCTACACATTCGTTTCCACTCCATAATCGAGAAAGAAAAGAATATTTAATAGTTAGGATTCATTAAAAAAAGGAATCGATAATCTACTCACAGGAGAACCCTTTCCCCCATCAGGCACTAATCTATTTTTAACATCTAATTAGATCGGGTAATCATTCGAATTAAGAACAAAAGCTCGTTACTTTTGGTTTCCCTATAATTGGAGCGATAGAGCCCTATCCATTATTCACTCGATCCAATGGTGAATTGGTTTGGTCCCGTTCCAAGAATCAAAACAAGATTTTGTACCGATTCGGTAAGGATAAAGTATTATCAACAAAATTCTCCATTGATACGACATGCTATTTTTTCCATTCATTCCCTTTCAGGATCAGTCGTGGTCTTACAAACTATACCAATGGTATGGACGAATCCCTTGCTTCATCCAAATGTGTAAAAGATCATAGCCGCACTTAAAAGCCGAGTACTCTACCGTTGAGTTAGCAACCCGGAAAAATATGGTGTGTAGATACGATCGGAATAAAAATAAAACTCAAACCAAGAGATTGGGATTGGATTGCTCGACCCCGTCAAAACATTGAACTAGTAACAAACAAATCTAAAGAAAATTTGATGATCAATTATGAACATCAAAATGAACAGATTAGATGAAAATACAACGAATTCCCGGATCAATATAGATGGATGCCAAAATTTATGGATCATCCATATTTTTATCAATATTTTTTTTTTTCATTTTTCATTAAGAAGATACTTCTTGTGTCGCAGCGAATCTGGCGAACTCACCATTTGAGTGAAATTGAAATAAAGTAAAGAAATAAAGAAACAAACTTATGAGGCTGGGATAAATGGATCTATTTATCCACGATCAAATTATATTTGATCGATACAACATTGTCAATATGAATTGAATGTTGGTTGAGAAAAACAAATTCAATTAAAGAAAATAAGTACTTGTGTTGGATTGACACTACACAGATCAGAAATGAAGTGTGGATGGGGGAATAAATAAGAAAAAAAAAAAAGTAGGAAAAAATCTCTAGTTTATTCAATAGAGGTACAATAAACAAGATTGACCCCTTGTTTGTTGGTGGAGTCCCAACGAAAACAATCCGATTGATGGTAATCCCATACCATCATTTTCTAGATCCGATTATTTCATCTATTCACTCGAGATTTTTTTTTCTATCTGTCTCATATCAATAAAAAAAGATTTTTTTTCGTTATCGTTATCTGATATGGGATTATAGAGGAGCAATAGTGAATAGGTATGAATAGAGTAAGAAAAATCGGAGTGGTGGAGAAAGAATTACACAAAGCTCGATAAGATACTGGGCACCCCCCCTTTTTTGTTTATTTCATTTATTTCATTTCGTTTGATTAATTCGAAGTTCCTTAAAGACCTCTGCCTTCTTTGAAATATCATGAACAGTTCCTGTAGGTTGAGCGCCTTTTTCAAGGAAATATAGAATAGCAGGAACGTTTGAATAAGTTTGATTCTTTATCGGATCGTAAAAACCCACTTTACGAAGATCTCTTCCTTCTCTTTGGGATCGAACATCAATCGCAATGATTCGATAGATGACTCATTGGGATAGATATAGATGAACAATGCCCCCCCTAGAAACGTATAGGAGGTTTTCTCCTCATACGGCTCGAGAAAGAATGATTCGAGTTTGAATTTATGCTATGCATATCATATAGTGACAAATGTATCCATAAAATCATCAATTAGACTATAAGTTGAGTCGTTTTTTTTGTTCTTCCTTCCTTTCCTTTCCTGAAAAAAAAAAAGAAATATCATTCGTACTCATAACTCAAGTTGGGCAATTCTCAAAGAGCTTAAAGGGAAATCCTTGGACATTTGTTGAGCCGTCTCTAACCTCTTTTATTTGTCCCGCCTAGAATCTCTTTTTCTTCCTCATTCTGATCTAGTTCCAGTTGTTGAGACAATTGAAAATGGTGTTTCCTTGTTCCGGTATCCTTTATCTTTGCTTTGAATCATTGGGTTTAGACATTACTTCGGTGATCCTTAATCGTTTCAAAATGGTCGCAACATACCTTTTGTTATTTCTTTCTATTGAAAGAATCATACGAACGATTGATTCCCCTGTAATACACTTTTGATCAAAATAGTTTTACCAATTCCGGCAAATTTTACTTTGTTTTTTTTTATTCGAAACTTGTTGGAATTTGAACCTTTGGATTTCTATATCGAAGATATACTTACGAAGTTGTTCCAACTTATTGATTGGCACTAACCCTAGATCCTTCCCCTTGATAAATGAATCAATACTTTATACTCGAGCTACATCATGTACTATTTACAACCCCCCAATTTTGGGGGGTCCTAGTAGAACAGAACAAACTATGTCGAGCCAAGAGCATCTTCATTGATATATAAAATGGTGGATGCAAGAATCCACAGCCGATCATGTCTTTCAAGTCGCACGTTGCTTTCTACCACATCGTTTCAAACGAAGTTTTACCATAACATTCCTCTAATTTTGAACCGGTATGGAATTGATTCAATATGGAATCCGGAATAGTCATTGGCTCAATCGGTACGCTCAATCGGTACACAGCAGTCCATACTTTTATATTTATATATATATAAATTATATATATAAATAGATATTTATATCTATATTTTGATTTTGATATATATTTTGATATCTATATTATAGATATTTTGATATATATATGGATGGATAGGTATTCATCTAGAGAAGGCCCCACAAGCAAAGACAAAGATTCAATCTTACCCCATATTCGACCGTATGAATGAAACACATTTCTAAAAAGACGAATAAACGAATTACTTAACACTTCTTTACATCTACATCTTCAACAGATTGTTCGGGACAATCAATCATGAAGGATCCAACTCTTTCTCGAACAACTAAATTAAAGAAAGGTCTTTAATTAGATTCTCAATACTCAATACCGGAACAAAATAAGTCATTAGCCAAATAAGCTATTCCAATGACTCGGAAAAGTCGCAAATGAATCGATTATAGACTAGGTTCATCAATCTCGCGCTTCTTCAAGTATCTAAGGATTGATAAAGGAATCATGAAAAAAGGTTTCAAGAATTTCCTACTTCGACATCATAATTTCCTACTTCGACATCATTATCATTAATGGAAATAAGTTTTCCTGTAATGACTAAATTTGATCATCATAAGACATAAGAGAAATCCATGTTCCTTTTCCAATTGAATCATTAATGATTTAAAGCAGGTAGATGGATCGAGAAACAAATTCAATTTATTTGTTTTCATGGGGATGGGATGGATGGAAAAAAGCTCTCATGTAAGATAAGATTAAGGTTGTTATTCTTCCATCTGATTGATAAAACCAGAACCGTAGGAGTATGATCTTTCCGTATCCATCAGATACACAGAACAATTGTCAACGGGAGTAATCATAGATATTTAAGGTAAGGTATCAAAGATCTTTTTCACCGCAGCCGAAATACCGGTATCACTGAAATAGAACAAACAATAACAATACATGTAGGCATGGTTCATTTTATACAGATTTTGCTTTACTTTAGGTTTAGTAACCCTTCCATAAATTCTATCAAGTCAAAAGTAAAGTGAATGGAATATATGAATCTTCCTCCCAATCACTACATTGACTTCCAATTATTTATTGTAGCCAGATGCAAAAAAAAAAAAAGCAATTAGGCTCAAAGAAAAAAAAATCTGTTCCATATTGCACTTTATTGTTTATTAATGAGATCCGGACGACACAGATATTGAAAAATTGATACCTTCCATTGCCGATTAACTCGAATTCTATGGGGATCATGAATCATACCCCAAGACAATCAAATAATAAAAGATCCTCTTGCGGTATGTTATATTATCTTGTATAGGTACAAAGCAAAATGGGTCCAGATCAATTCGTTGTTCTTAATTTTGATTTTACCCCACCCACACCCAGTCTTAAGAACTTTAATCCCAGTGATGTAATTAGTCCCAAGAACTCCCTCCTGTTTAGGATTCAGGATCCACATAGAATTAGTCATTTGACTAACATGTTTAGTTTCGAAAAAATAGAGATCTTATCTTTCGCATTTCAACTTAGAATGCATCATGTGAGAATCAAAATATAATAGATGGGCATAAAGTTTCTATAAGTGACTAACTTACCCCAATATGAATATGAGTAGAGCGGGACGGGCATACACTGAACGGCCCATCCCATTTTTTTTTTAATTCAACTTTGATCTATGTTCCCCATCCTACCTAATATCAAAAAGGTAAAAGATGTTTATTTCCATCCGCAATTTATACTCGATTCTTTTTCTTACAATTGGAAATCGAAAGGAATCTATGATTCATAGAAGAATCATTAGAACTCAGAAAGAAAAATTGGATCATATTGTATCCAACCTTATACCTTATACTCTTAAACAGAAGATTGTTAAAGAGAACAATCTTTGTTTTGATAGAAGCGGTCTGGGACGGAAGGATTCGAACCTCCGAGTAACGGGACCAAAACCCGCTGCCTTACCACTTGGCCACGCCCCATTTAGATTCAATTCGACACTAATAAACACTAATATTGTTATTGGTTATTCGTCAATTCCAGCCCAAATATCTATGGAATAGGTTGTTGCTAGGATTCTATACGTGTAAATGTAGAATGAAAATGAATTCATTGATCATTCCATATAAGTCAATTAAGATATTGTATGAAAGTATGATTCCTTCTATTCTCATTTGAGAATTGAAGGATTTTTGATTGGGGAAGTTCAAAGAAAAAGAAAGAAGGATTTTTTGTCTTCTCTTCTTTCTTAATTTTTCCCTTATATCAATAACTCAATAAAAATGAATTATCTCCAAGAACGAAATATTTCTTATGCTTAATATCTTTAGTTTGATCTGTATCTGTCTTAATTCTGCCCTTCATTCGAGTAGCTTTTTCTTCGCCAAATTGCCCGAAGCTTATGCTTTTTTCAATCCAATCGTAGATTTTATGCCAGTCATACCTGTGCTCTTTTTTCTCTTAGCCCTTGTTTGGCAAGCTGCTGTAAGTTTTCGATGAGATCTTTAATACTGTCCTAGAAACATTCATATTCATGATTTATTCGATAAAATAAATTCAACTCTAACATAACAATTGATAAGATCAGATAAGTCTTACATTATGAACCCTCGATTCAAAGATTGAAATTCTTTTGCTTTTTGATAGCCGCGATGAATCTGGATCACCTAATTTCCGCATTATGCCCTTCCAGTTCCAGGGGTCAAAGACCCCATTATGGTACCCCATAATACCTAATTGGGGTATGACAAGATAATTTTGGTAACAAAGGAATTCCTGCAAATTCCTTTCTTTTCTAGAAACCACTTTTTCATTTCTTTTCTTGGTGTCAAGGATATGTGGTACAAAAATAGAGAATCTATTCCCTTATTTCCTTTGCAAAAAACAAAAAAAAAATGATCTTGGAGATTGTGCAATGCTTACTCTCAAACTCTTCGTTTACACAGTAGTGATATTCTTTGTTTCTCTCTTCATCTTCGGATTCCTATCTAATGATCCAGGACGTAATCCTGGACGTGAGGAATAAAAAAATCAGAGATTTTTCATTATTTCCTTGCTTGATTTCTGCATTTTCCTATGCTTTTCTCTATTCCAGACATTTAACTATGATAAAGGACTTGATATTTTTTCGAATTCGAAAGATAAATCTCAAGTGATCCGAGGGAACGGAGAAAGAGGGATTCGAACCCTCGGTACGAACAGCTCGTACAACGGATTAGCAATCCGTCGCTTTAGTCCACTCAGCCATCTCTCCCAATTACAAAAAGATAATTCATATGCGACGCCTGAAGTAAATATTGATCAAAGTCTTTCTTTATCTTTATTTATTTATTTTATACATTTATTTATACTTACTATATTATACTTACTATATATATACGAATTATCTTTATTTATTTATTTTATACATTTATTTATACTTACTATATTATACTTACTATATATATACGAATTTTATCCGCAATTCAATTTGGATAACGATTCGAAACAGATATCTCCAATAGAAAGAGTACGTCTTTGATTTCGTCCGAAGGGTTCTTTTATTCCCCCGGCCTGGCCAGTACAGTACCTAGCCAGGCCGTTCCTTCTTTTGTTCCAATGAATCATGGATCAAATTATTTTTCTGATTTGAAAACCAAATTGTTATTGAAGCAGCAACAAGAGCAAGAAGGACTATTTCCATTCCTATGATAGGAGTTTCATTTCTTATTATTTTTTCTTTTTCCTTTTCTCGATTTCCCTACTGGAATAAAAAAACATACATATTCTATTTCTATTAGAACTCATTTATTTCTTCAAGGGACAAGCTTTGTTTGAACATTTGAGTCCACAAACACAAACAAAATGAATACTATGATTTTTTACTAGATCTAATTGACCCCAATTCAGAAGATCGGACAGGTGAATGAATAGGGAAGAAAGGAATAGCTTCGAAAAAAGATAAGACTCAAATTAAAACTCTCCTTCTTTATTTTTATTTTTTTGAGAAAATCGTTTCTTTGCTTGAAAGACTCGAGGAAGAAGTTGAAAAAAAAAAATGGAGCTATGGATTCTTGCGCAACTTAACTCAATCTTATGTTCCGACTTAAATGGATCTTTCAGGCCGGGACTGTCAGTAATAACTCCACCAGCAAAAGAAAAGATATAACTTGTTATTTAAATGAGCCCCCATTCTCTTCTCCTATTTCATCAAGCCTTCCCCCTGGAACACATCAGCACTCCAATTTTCATGATTCTGATACTATCTTGATTACGTTTTACTCCCTTGTTTTGTTGGACAAACGGTACATTCATATACAATAATCATATTGTAGCGGGTATAGTTTAGTGGTAAAAGTGTGATTCGTTCTATTAACAACTGAAATAGTTAAAGGTTCTTTCGGTTTTTTCCTATTCCGATCAAAAACTTTATTTCTTAAAAGGGTTTAATCCTTTACCTCTCAACGCCACGTTTGAGGAAGAATATACATTCTCGTGATTTGTATCCAAAGGTAAATTATAATTTGAATAAGCAAATTGGATTATGGAATCGCGAAACATAATTTTTTTTTTTTTGAGTTGGATCAACCGTTCCTTTTGAATGAGTATGAGTAAA
>NW_027519013.1:12500-25000 GCF_043159265.1 Tasmannia lanceolata
TCAGTTATTTCTTTCATGGCCCCGAGCATGCCAATATTAGCACTGATGGTGCGTAAATGTAACTCACTGTTCAAACAACTATTCAGAGTTCCTAGAGCTCCTTGTAAGGCTTGCTGGAACACTCGTTGTCGTACCTGATTGATTGCTCGTTGTTCTTCAAAACTAATGGTTTCATTTTTGAAATTTTCTAATCGTTCCAAATTATTATAAGTAGCATTAATCAAATTCTCTTTTTCTCGTTCTATCTCAGAGTATCCATTCATTCTAAACTCATCTGCTTCCATTTCCACTTTCCGTAAGCGAGCCCGGGCTTTTTCGAGCTGCTCAATGGCTCTTCCACGTAGTTCTTCTGAATTTCGAATAGTACTCAAGATCCTCTGTTTTCGATTATCTAATAAATCACTTAATGAAAGTAGATTATCTTCCCATTCATTTCACAACTAAACTTCCATGATCTCTTCCCGAACCAAACATGAATCTTTCAATTCATTTGGCTCTCACGCTCAGTTACTTAATGGGCATTCCCATATCTTTTAATGTAATGAGCCTGCCCTCTCTTCTCTGTTCGTATTCCACGATATCGAAACTGATACAAGACCAGAACAGAATATTCGGAGGACTCTTCCGACCAGACAAAAAATCTGTAATTGTCAGCAAAGTTGTTTATTTTTTTTTTTATTTATTATTTTATGAATTTTTCATTTTTTTTTTTCTTCAAATCCAAAGAATTCTTCTTATTTTATACACAGGCCGTCGATTTAGCGTTGGATACAAAAAGGGGGCGAGGCACCCATTTGTTTTTTTTTTTCATTTTTCAATAAATGGTTCAAATCATTTTATTGATATGAGTGTTCTATATCAGATAAATTGCCAACTATTCTATTCATTTTTAAACCATATCCGTACTAACGTAGTGGTAGAAAGAGTACCATGTTGTGCCTGGACTTCAAACGGTTTAGCTTTAACCATGTTAATGGTCCCACATTATTGGTTGATAGAGAATCAAAGTCGATTTACCAATGAGTCACGAAATGCTATGGTTCTTACATATGATTTCTGAATTTATTCAGAAGTAATTCGTTGAGATCGTGCACCTTTCTTTCCTAGTTATAACTTTCCTATTTATAAATAAATAAGTAAATAAGTGCAGCTGGTTGGATCCAGCCTATTCTTGAAATACACAACTCGCACACACTCCCTTTCCAAAAAAGATCAATACACCAAGCACTACACTTAGATTTATTGGATTTGTTGCTAAAATATCGGTATTAAGCCCGAAACTCCCGGCGTATGACCAGTGACCCAAGGAAACGAAAGAATCGGTTACATTTTTCATATGCTCTCCTCTTATAGATAGGACTAACAAAATTAATTGAACAGAGTTTTCTTTATTGTATAATTTCGCCCCACTTTTGATTGATTTCTTTTTATTTATTTACTTATTTATAAATATGAATTTATTTATAAAATAGATTCATTTCATTTTGAAATTTCATTTATTCTTTATTATTATTTCAATTGAAGTTCCCAATCCAATAAAATACTTATTAATATGAGGTCCCGGGTCTCATGCCAATTGCGAAATACCTCGTTTGTTACAACGCTTCCTAAAAGTGAAAAAAAAAAAAGGGTTCCATTAAGGATGGAAAGGAAGAAAGCGAGTGGATCTACTAATTCCTCATCCTCAAATCAGCCTTTTCCCTGGGGTGGGGTATTGTCTCAACGAATAAGTGGTTGTAGGAGTAAAGTGTTGATATAATTCGAAGAAGCAAGCGGCAAGTTCACGGCAATCAAATAAGAAAAAAATAAGTACGTATTTTTCACATTTATAGGATTAAACAAAAGGATTCGCAAATAAAAGCGCTAATGCCACGACCAGTCCGTAAATTGTTAAAGCTTCCATAAAAGCCAGACTAAGCAATAAAGTACCTCGTATTTTACCCTCTGCTTCTGGTTGTCTCGCAATACCTTCTACAGCTTGGCCCGCAGCAGTACCTTGACCAACTCCAGGTCCAATTGAAGCAAGCCCTACGGCCAATCCAGCAGCAATAACGGAAGCGGCAGAAATCAGTGGATTCATGGTAAGCTCCTCGCACCAAAATAAAGAAATGGTTAATGATACAATCACTGAATTATGACTTATTATTCCATCACTAAGATCCATCGGGTCGAAGTAACTAAGAACTCCAAATTGAAGTGATGATATTACTGAATCATCATAACTGCTTCAATATCTCGTTTTTAGTTCCTATCCATGGAGTCTTTGTAAAGTCATACGATTCTAGTTCTTCCATTTCTTTGTTCCGAACCACTCTTTCAATTCTTCGCTCTTTCTCTTCTATATCCTTAACTTCATCTGTTTATTCATTCAATCCACAGCCAAAGATGAAACGGAAGTCCTTCCGTTGGAATCCATCTAACTTCAGTGGGATGGGAAATAATATATATGGATAGTCCATATATAACTCGTGAATATCTAATATCACATATACATATGTTTCTTCCATAACGTAAACCATTCGTATCTTATATTGAATTGGATTATAGAATCATTCTTCGAAACATACACAGGGATTGAATTATAGCCATTACATATACCCAGCTCAACCTCCCTAACCTACCTTTTTCTGAATCTTATTTGTTTGTAAACTTTTCTCTTCCTTTTCTTTATCATTATTGCGCATTGATATAAACGGATGGATTCATCAGCCCGAACCATTCCATATCCATATCAAGATTTGATTGATCCAATTGCAGACAATTTTTGTCAACCATTGAATTGATAGAACATAGTTTTTTTGTTTAGGCATACGTCGGAAACAGATAACATAACAATTCTTTCTTATTCAAATTATGAATCGTAATACCGTAATCGTAATTGACTGATATAAATAGAATATCAATTGGAGAGGTATGACGTAAATGGACCAAACGGGAATCTTAGGAAAAAAGATCTTTTCGATCTCTTTCCTTTTTTTTTTTTTAATTCCCTAATATCGTACATCTTTATTGACCCTACTCTAAATCGTATCTACCATATTTGTAGATATCCATCATGTTCCCCAAGTAGATTATCTTGAGCCACCCATGAGTTGGGATAGTCTTGTTTTTTTTTTCAAAAAAAAAAAAACAAGACTATTTTGGAAGCTAGTCAATGATGACCCTCCATGGATTCACCTATATAAGCCGCGGCTAAAGTCGCAAAAATAAGAGCTTGAATCCCGCTTGTGAATAATCCAAGAAACATGACAGGTATAGGAACCACTAAAGGTACTAAAGAAACAAGAACAACAACTACTAATTCATCAGCCAATATATTCCCGAAAAGTCGAAAACTAAGTGATAAAGGTTTTGTGAAATCTTCTAGGATGTTAATTGGTAAAAGTATTGGAGTTGGTTGAATGTATTTACCGAAATAGCCCAATCCCTTTTTAGTAAGACCCGCATAGAAATATGCCACTGACGTGGGTAAAGCTAAAGCAACAGTAGTATTTATATCATTCGTGGGTGCAGCTAACTCCCCATGAGGTAACTGTATGATTTTCCGAGGTAAAAGAGCACCTGACCAGTTAGAAACAAAAATAAATAGGAACATAGTTCCAATAAAAGGAACCCAAGGACCATAATCTTCTCCAATCTGAGTTTTGCTCAAGTCTCGAATGAATTCAAGTACATATTCGAAGAAATTCTGACTGTTAGTTGGAATGGTTTGTGGGTTCCGAACAGCTATAGTGGCTGAACCTAATAAGATAGCAATTACGACCCAAGAAGTGATAAGTACTTGGGCATGGACTTGGAAACCCCCTATTTGCCAATAGAAATGTTGGCCTACTTCCACACCGGATAGATCGTATAACCCTTTGAGTGTGTTGATGGAACATGGTAGAACATTCATATTGCCCTCTGACAGAAATAGAACTTAAAAAAGAATTATTTTGATTCAACCCTCTCTTTCTCGACTCGACTACTTTAAATCGTATATTTAGGATACCAAGTAATCACATAATATCCCCAGTGATTTTGATCTCTTTTTTGAGATTCAGAAATAGTAACCGATTAAATCAATCTATGGGGTTCAAAAAGTCATTGGCTTATCTTATTATTAATCAACGATTTCTTATATAGCTAGAACGACCCTCACAAATTGCGGATACTAATTTGTTAAGAATCAATCGGATTGACGCTATAGCGTCATCGTTGGCTGGAATAGAAATATCTGCGAGATCCGGGTTACAATTTGTATCGATTAAGCAAATCGTCGGAATCCCTAAAGTGAGACATTCTCGAAGAGCCGTATATTCTTCTTGCTGATCAACGATGATTACAATATCGGGTAAGCCCGTCATATATTTGATCCCACCCAAATATGTTTGCAGGTGAGATAATTGTCTCTTCAACATTGCTGCATCTCTTTTCGGTAGACGGTTGAGTTTCCCCGCCTTTTGTTCCGCTTTCAAATCCCTAAACTTATGAAGTCTCGTTTCTGTAGTGGACCAATTCGTTGACATACCACCGAGCCATTTTTTATTAACATAATGACACCGAGCCTTTATTGCAGCTGATGCTACTGAATCAGCTGCTTTATTTTTGGTACCAACTATTAAGAAGTGTTTTCCCCTACTTGCTGCATCAAAAACTAAATCACAGGCTTCTGACAAAAAACGAGCAGTTCTAGTAAGATTTGTAATATGAATACCTTTACGCTTTGCAGAGATGTAAGGTGCCATTCTAGGATTCCATTTCCTAGTACCATGACCAAAATGAACTCCTGCTTCCATCATCTCTTCTAAATTAATGTTCCAATATCTTCTTGTCATTTTTCCCCACACTTTCTCTTTTTTTTTTTTTTAAGAGACGAGGTACCCTGAAATAAATAATTGTTCCGACGGAACCTTCTCCCGGAGATTGACCCTTGATACATGGTCCAAGTGATTAATTCCTTTCTATTCGTTATTATCTTTATTACCCAATAAAAAGACCGGACCATACCATATAATTAAAGTTAAAAGAAAAGAATCAATTTGCTCTTAGGAATCATGAAATCCCGTAAATTATTGTTCTGGTGTATTATGGAAATTATTTGGGATGTAAGAACCAAATAATTCTCTGTGGTGGAACAAAATATCTCTAATTTCCCCCTCGAATAGATTCTTCTTTTTGATTTCCAAGGGAATGTTGTTGTCTTGCCTTGAACGGTGCACTAATCCCTTGAATCCGGTACCAACAGGTATCATCCCCCCCAGAACAACGTTCTCTTTCAGGCCTTTCAACCAATCAATACGACCTCGTAGAGCGGCTTTTGCTAAAACTCGAGCAGTTTCTTGAAAACTTGCTTCGGATATGAAACTTTGAGTATTCAGAGATGCCCTGGTAATTCCCAATAAGATGGCTCGGTAACAGATCGCTTCTTCCAAAGCACGCCCTGTTCGTTCCGCTCGAAACAATCCTATTAGTTCTCCGGGTGAAAAAACATTAGACATTCCATCTTCTGAAACCAACACTTTTGATGTTATTTGACGTACAATAATCTCTATATGCCTATTATGGATTTGCACCCCCTGGGATCGATAAACCCTTTGGATCTTATTAACCAAAGAGATACGACTTTGCGCTATGGTTAGCTCAGCACCAATCAAGAATTCCCACGGAATTCCAAGAATTCTTTTTATATGTTCGTTCCAACCCTCAACCCTCTTTTCTAGGTTCATCGATATTGAATCAATCGAACGCACTTCTAACACTTGTTCCACTTTTGGAAGACCTTGCGTTATATCACCCGATCTCGATTTTTCATATATAAATGTAACTAATGTATCCCCTTCGTAAAGGATTTCTCCATAATGACCATGAACGGTTGCCCCTGGGGTGGCCAAATGAGGCTTAGCTGATCTTATGACTAAGGAGTCAACATGAACAATTAGAACTTGACCAGATTTTATCTGTGGTCCATATTTGGATATACATACATTTTCACAAATAAACTGTCCGAGGACAATTATTTTGGATGTCTTCTCACAATAATCGTGATGGAGAAAGCACCAAGTCAAATCGAATGGATGAAAAATGATGTTCCTGCATGGATAGGGATTATAAATTCTCCCATTTTCATCCATTAAATAATATTTAAGTACTTGTAAAGTCTGTTTTAAATTGTCAAGTAGCAAATATTTATTTAACAAGATCTGATTATGAGTTATTAAATAGTAAGGTGAATAAAAATTCGCAATTTTAGGTACAGTCCCTAAGGGACCCAACGAATTCCTAATCGGAATCATGGGATCCTCTTTAATTTGAATTGATTCTTTTGTCACATTGTGAGATTTAGAACCATTGAATGGACCAATTCGAGAACAATTGGATAATGACAAAATTAGAAAAGATTGGCATTCCTTATTTCTATTCAGCAACGTACGAATAGTTCCTTGATGTTGGGTAAGTGATTGAATCCTCCTCGCCTTGGAATAAAAAGGATTGATATTGGTGTGATCTGATCCATTATCTGGGATCAATCCCGAACCCGCCATATCATTCCTTTTTCCGATATACGAAATAGGGGACTTCACTAAGTCAATTCTTATGAAATCTCGAATCAGATCATTTGCCCTCACTTCAACAATGGAAGCCTGAACCTTTTCTATAGAACCATTTCGGTCTTGGTCCCAATTCAATACTAAACAAGTACGAACTAATTGAATACTTGTGTAATAAATTCCTCGAATTGGTTTGCCATTTCTATAAAGGATATAATTTTCAACTCGGAATTTCACATTATCCCTTTCTTGCAACAGATCCTGGGGAAAAAGCGTTGCTAAATTGATACCATCAGCTATTTCATATGTGACTACGGATCGAACCGAAACAAAATACTTTTTCTTGGTAGGTGTGATCCGTTGGACATAGATCCAATTTTGTAATTTTTTTGATTCCTTAGAATTTTTTTTTCCCGTTCCTGGTGGTATCAAGATGCCGCTGTGCCGGGAGATCTTATCTGTCTCTCCAGGAAAATGGATATCTCCAGAAAAGATTTTCAGTTCAATCCTTTTTTTTTTTCTCTCCACTCGGACTAATCCACCTACGCGGCTTCTTGTATTTAAAGTGATTCGTGTATCGACTCCAATGATACTATTGTTCTGTACCATTATGGACGAAGAGCCAGGTAAGATATGCACTTCTTCGGGAATGAAAAAAAAGCGATCTACTTTCATTTGGTATTTCGGACTAAATTCCTTTGCTCCTCGATACTCAATCAAATCCTCTTTTTTGACGATTGAATCCACTTCTACAGTCCCATACTTAGTAATTCCTGAACTGCTTCTTCTGTATCGGGGATCGTCGAAATAAGCAAGAATACTATTTCTACGTAAAATACCATTTATGGGTATTTCAATCGAGATACCAGAACGAGGCATTAGTTCTTTCTCTCGTTCTTGATCATATTGGAATGGGATGATGAATCTATTTCTTCGCCTTTTCGCCAATAAATCAGAATTCTCGTGGAGAATGGCAGGATATATGAAATTCCAACGACCATTGGATATGATTCGAGCAGGTCCTGAATAATCAAGAATCTTTCCCTCTTTTTTACCGGAAGGATCTGAACTAAACAATTTGTGTCTCACTCGATCATTAGTCACTGAGAGGTCAGAACTCTCTCTCTGTTCGACAGAAAGAGAATGAATGTTCATTTGATCTTGATCCTTGTGGAGCGAAAAAGGCACTATACTAGATCTGCACGGACCCCCCGATAATATCCATAAATGACTTGTTTTAGGTAAGAGATGAACATTACCATATGTATATTCAGGTGCATGGTACACATCGGTACTCCAGTGCATTTCTCCCTCTGAGTCAGAATAAATATGTTTTCGAACTCTCTCTTTAAAATTGAAAGTGGATGTTCCAGCGCGAATCTCGGCAATCACTTGTTCTGATTCTACATATTGATCATTTTGAACTAAAAGAAAACTTTTTGGTGGAATATTCACATTATGTAGAATATCCTGACTCTCAATAGTGACATACAGGTCTATATAACATAGAAAAGCAGGATGCCCATGACGTGTACGTGTGGGATGAACCAAATCCTCATTGAATTTTATTTTTCCATTAGAGGGGGCTCGTACATGTTCTGCAGTACCACCTGTGAATACTCCACCGGTATGAAAAGTTCTTAATGTTAGTTGAGTCCCTGGTTCCCCAATTGATTGACCCGCAATGATACCTACTGCTTCTCTCCAATTCGACCAGGTCACCATGAGTGGGACTCCGACCATAACATAATCGACAGATCCAAGATGTACTCCTGCAAATAAAGGGGGTTCGAATATATATTGATTGTGCTCGAAAGGTTATGAATCGATTGACAAGCCCAACCCCAATATCTTGATTTCGAGCGGCAATGCATCGTAGACCCATATATATATCGTCTGCTAATACACGACCAATTAGTGTTTGGATCAACATTTTTTCCGTCATCCCATTTCGAGGACTCACGGAAATACCTCGGATAGTGCCACAATCTGTTCTACGTACAACAATGTGTTGAACTACTTCAACAAGTCGACGCGTGAGGTATCCAGCATCTGATGTTCGTACAGCAGTATCCACAACTCCTTTGCGAGCTCCGTAGCAAGAAATGAGATATTCCGTTAAAGAAAGTCCTTCGCGTAAATTGCTTTGAATGGGTAAATCAATCATTTGTCCTTGGGGATCCGACATTAATCCTCTCATACCGACTAATTGGTGTACCTGAGATGCATTTCCCCGAGCTCCCGAAAAGGACATTATATGGACTGGATTAGAAGGATCCGTCATCCTAAAATTAGGATGCATTTCTTGTCTCAAATATTCACTTGTAGCATACCATATCTCAATGGATTGACGTAATTTTTCTACCGCGTGTACATTCCCATAATGATGGTGCTTTTCCAAAATCAAACTTTGTTGTTCAGCATCTTGGACTAGCCATCCCTTAGAAGGTATTGTTAAAAGATCATCAATTCCTAATGAAATGGATGTAGCAGTGGCTTGCTGGAAACCCATAGTCTTTACTTGATCCAGTATGTGTGATGTATATGCCATTCCGAAGTGATCTATTAATCGACTAATAAGTCGTTTCATGGCAGTTCCATCTATCACTTTATTGTGAAAGACCAGATCGGCCCGTTCCGCCATAAGTACCTCCATATTCTGTTGAGTAGGATTCGACAATAGGTTTGAGTCAGTGATTCGAAGACTTCCTTTCCTCTATCTTGATTCACGTATCAATTCAGGAATTAGGATACCGGTTGAACCGTAGAGACCCGAATTCACAAGGTATCGTATCACATAATTACTTAGCTTAGGTACCTTATGAGTAGGCTCGGCAAAACCCCTGTATGGCTTCTTCTATTTCTCGATAAAAAGAAATATGACCAATGGTGGTTCGAATGTATATACAAAGGATTTCTTTTTTGACACTTCTTACTAGTAGATAGTGCCCATAAATCTCATGATAGGTACCCAAAGATTCATATTGAACTTCGATGGGCACTTCTCTTGGGGCAATGAAACGTTGATCTAGTCGCCACCGGAGCCACAAAGGACTATCTAAATTGATTCGTTTCTGCCGGTAAGCTCCAAGTGCATCATAGGAACTACAAAAATAGGGTTCTTTTTCTTTCGTATACTTATAGTTATTATTATACTCGTAAACTGTTTCATTTTGATAGTTTCTGTGATTCCATGGATTATACCTATTTGCACAAATACCTCGACGATTTCCGATGGTTAATACATAGAGTCCAATAAGCATATCTTGGGTTGGTATGGAAATGGGATCCCCAATAGCTGGAGACAAGAGATTCATATGAGAAAACATAAGTAAACGAGCCTCTGCTTGAGCTTCCAAAGATAAAGGTACATGAACAGCCATTTGATCCCCATCAAAGTCTGCATTGAATCCCTTACGAACTAATGGATGTAAACAAATAGCACGTTCCTCCGCTAAAATAGGTTGGAACGCCTGTATGCCTAATCTATGCAGGGTGGGTGCTCTATTCAGCAATATGGGGTGCCCTTGCATAACTTCTTGAAGTATTTCCCATACAATTGGTTCTTTTTCCCGAATTTTACTTTTTGCAATCCCTATGTTGGAAGCAATATGTTGTCTGATTAGACCACGAATTACAAATGTCTGGAAAAGTTCTATTGCTATTTCTCGAGGTAATCCACATCGATGTAATGAAAGCGAAGGGCCCACGACAATGACGGAACGCCCCGAATAATCGACCCGTTTACCAAGTAGAGTCTCACGAAATCTTCCCTCTTTGCCTTCAATTACATCTGAAAACGACTTGTAAACTTTATTATGACCATCCCTCATTGGTTGCCCGCGGATCCCATTATCAAGAAGTGTATCTACGGCTTCTTGTACCAATTTCTCCTGACACATTACTGATTCCCCTGGCGTAGATCTACTTGTTGTTAATGGATCGGTAAGAGTATTGTTCCGATAGATAACTCTTCGATAGAGTTCATTAATATCCGAACTCATTGGTTTACCCCCATCTATCTGAATGATTGGTCTCAACTCCGGAGGAAGAACTGGTAATAGGCACAAAACCATCCGTTCTGGTTCTACATTTGTTCGAACAAAATGCTTAGCTAATTCCATGCGTCTAACCAAAAAATCCTTTCTTCTTCCAACTTTTCTATCTTCCCATTCATTCCCAGTGTACCTTTCTTCCCCTAATTCCTTCCATTCCACCAATGAATGATCTGTAATAATTCGCAAATCTGGATCGGCTAATTGTTCTCTGATAGCACTTGCTCCAGTAGAGATTTCTCGATTTCGAAATGTATCGAAGCCTTGGGTAGTAAAAAAAAGTGGGATGCTATATTTCCGGGATTGTATTTCATATTCGAATGAACCTCGTAATCGTAAGAAAGTCGGTTTTTTAACTATGGGCCTAGCAAAAGAAAAATTGGGATAGGTTCCTATAGGATCCCCCCCTTAAAAACCGGACATGAAGGTTTCCTCTCATCCGGCTCAAGTAGTTACACCAAATAAATAATAAATAAAGGGGGTCTCACTTTCAAATTTTGTTCTAGAAACCCCCATAAAAATCTACTCCTTACTCAAGTTCCCAGTGAGAACCAACCTATATTTCATTGATTCATTTTTACTTTATATTTTATTTTCGGAATTACTTATTCATTATTCAATTACGACATAAATAAAATGTGAAATTGTTGAGTAGCCTACGTCCCCTCGAATGATGAATCCCCTTAAAGGAATACCTTGGAACTCATAAGGGATTTACTTGTCTATGTATCGTTCCATTCGATCTTTTAGGTCCCTACTTCACCTCGACGGTTATGCTATGATGTCCCTTGAAGCATATATGCGATGGATAGATTCCTGTAACCATGTCATATTTGTTTACTTGAACAGAAAACAGAATTTATTTCTAAAAGAAATGGAGTGGCTAATTCCAAGAAAGAATTCTTTTTTTTTTTTCACGAGGTACAGCTAGCAATTCCTATTTATATGTTACGGAATCGACCATGGATCAATTCCCCCTTTATTTGGAAGTATTGAATACACCCATAATTCTGAGCTTCATGTTCTTCTTCTTCCTCTCCCAGGAGACATGTCAGAGCCAGGGGCATCCCAATCGGATTAAATGGGATGACAGTTTCTCATTCCGAATCTGTAAACTCATAATTTCGATCAAATCACACATCGCAGTATACTAGGCTTTCTAATTCCTTAAGGGGTTTATCTAAAAGATTCGCGATATAACTAGGAAGACGTTTAAAATACCACACATGAGTCACTGGACATGCCAGTTTGATGTATCCCATTTGATATCTTCGTATCCGAGAATCAACAAATTCGACTCCGCATTGTTCACAAAATTTCGGGTCTTCTTTTTCATCTCCGATCACTCGATAATTTCCACAAGCACAAATTCCACTTTTTATAGGTCCAGAAATTCTTTCACAAAACAATCCATCTTTTTCCGGTTTATTGGTTTTGTAATGAAAAGTATAGGGTTTTGTCACCTCTCCAACTATCTCTCCATTAGGTAGTATTTTGTTAGCCCAAGCACTTATTTGTTGAGGAGAAACTGATCCAATTCGAAGTTGTTGATGTTTATACCTGTCGATCATATTATAGAATATAAATTCTGATTCATTCCGATCAAGCTTCCTTCCTATGAATCTGGAAGTTCTTCTCAGATACAAGGAAATGATTCAGTTCCAGAGCCAAAGATCGTAGTTCTCGAACGAGTAATCGAAAAGATTCTGGAGCATCCTCGGGGTTAGGTATTGTTCCTCCAATGATCGTAGTACCAAGTACTTCCTGACGAGCTCTAATATGATCAGATTTATAAGTAAGCATCTCTTGTGAAATATGAGCAACACCAAATCCCTCTAGAGCCCAAACTTCCATTTCTCCTACTCGTTGTCCCCCTTGCCTGGCCCTTCCTCTAAGGGGTTGTTGTGTAACAAGT
>NW_027519014.1:7500-10000 GCF_043159265.1 Tasmannia lanceolata
TAGATGTGGATCTCGGACCTATGAATGGGGATATTCCCGATACTCGCAAAGAAAAAAGGAAGTAACTTAGACAAAAAGAGAAGTGACTTGGACAAAAAGAGAAGTGACTTGGACAAAAAGAAACGAAGTGACTTAGACAAATCTTGTTTGTCGATAACCTCGGACCAATCAATCGAATATTGATTAATACGTAATCGATCGAAGACTACTTGAAAACGGTGCTTCTGTTCAGAAACGAAATGTTCCAAATGTTCCTGGAAGTTCTTGCTCCCATTGGACCATTTGTATCTATATGCATCAGGATCCCGATTCATGGATCTCTCGGTTCGAGAAATAAGAGGATCGAACCATTTCTTCTGACTCTTTTTCAAATTCGATAAATGTGGGTTGATCGTATATTTGATTATAGTTAGATGATTCAGAGTATCATTTCCTATTTGATCCCTTTGAATTCCATATTCAAAGTTGCGATCGGATCTATTCATTAAAAAGAATCGATTCGATACATTTCTTATGTACCCATAGGTGCTATATTGGATTTGAATCCAATTTCGGATCAATCTATATTGATTGACCGCCTCCATTATGTTGTTGCTAGCAAATACCACTATTTTGGGTTTTGGATCTTCCAAATCATTCCCGCAGGAGATCCGGACCGATTTTTTTCTGATCCTTCGATAAAAAGATTCATTCTCTTCATAAAAAATAGGAGGTAGAACCAATAAAGATTTCTTTTTCGATTCATCCCTGGAGTTGAATACCTCATTCAAGAATTTTTTTTGATCCAATCCGTAGGAATCAATAGAAAAGGCAAATCCCTTATGATACACCAGATCCGGCTCGGTTATTGATAGAGTGAATAGATCCGCCATTTCTTGAAATCTCTCTTCTGATTCAAAATCGTGGTGTAACGTGTATCCCCCTTTGTTCCGGTCATGGAATAGATGAAATAAATCAAAAAATGGATTTTTGTTCAAGAATGAAATCTTATTGGAACTGTCCATATCCGGTTCATCCTTCGGAACCATAGCACATCCCGGATCTAATGAAATAGGATGAATTGAGACGGTATTTTGTAAATACGTAATTATCTTGAATATATCAACCATTTCTTTATTTTCCGATCGCCTGGATCGGACAAAAGAAACATCTTGTTGTTTCTTCAACAATTTCTGATCTCTAGTGGACCTCTCAGTAGGATTCGAACCCAGATTAAGTTCTGACCCTCTGTCAGAGAAAAAAGAACGAATTGATCTTGTAGGATTCCCAAGAAATTCGTCGATTTCTTCCGGAAGCAGATGATTATTCATCTGCTTCTCACGTTCCGTGAATAGCCGGGACATTGAGGAATATCCAGAAAGGCATTTCGGGAATCGATCTGATTCTATCTCTGTTCGTTCCGTTTGAAGAAAGGAAGGATCCCAAAGAATCGATCTTTCTTTTAGTTGCTGAATCTCTGTTTGATTGATCAATGTGTGATATTCCGAATCCTCATTACTAATGGAATCGAAATGATCTCTGGATTGATCAGAAGATCCTTTCAATTGGCTAGAATCCGTTACTTGAACGAAAATAGATCTTGTGGAATCATATTGAATATTTGACGATACATTCTGTACCTTGCTAAAAAACCGATCCTTGTTTACCAACCACACATTGTCTAACCAAATCAAATTCTCTCTCGATACCTTCCTCAAAAAATCCGATTCGTGCTGATTCTTCCCCCAACTAACGAAGAGATCTTGGCGGAATTGCCACATATGAAATTGAGCACAATTTTGTAAAGAAATACCCCACTTGTTTCTCGAGAAGAGATGGGAAACATGCTCAATATCATTTGATTGAATAGTTGCCTCAGCTCCTTGTTGTTTGAAGAAACCCTCCACTTCAATTGGTCTTTTTTCACGAAAAGCAGACATGAGATAACAAATCAAGTGTTTCACTAAGATTTCGAATAGCTGTCCCGAATTCAAGTTGATTATGTTTCGCTTCTTCCTCGGAGAAAGACGATCAAAGAATTCCCGATCATGGTCCTTGCGGATCGGATCATCCGTATAGGATACAAAAAGAAACTCCAGATATTTTATATCTTTCTCTCTGAATGAGATCTCAATTTCAGCTACGGTTTCATTAGATATCTTACAACTAGAATCCCTCTTTTTTACGATCCGGTTCCTCCACCACCGCGAACCCCAGTTAGATTCAGGCATGATACACTTTTGAGTTATTGGGAGAACCCAAGTACTCTCTTTCGGATCCATGAAACAACTCTCAGAGATCTTTTTCCCTTTTGGAAGATACAGGAGCGAAACAATCAACCTATTGATATTGGAAGACCAAAAAGATTCTTCCAATGTATCATTTCTGGGTCCAATGGAATTCATAGGTATAGGAAGAATAGGTATAGGAAGAAGCCCCATCAAATAGAGATTTTTTCTTTCGACCATATTTCGATTGTTAATACGATATATAAGGACCGCTACTACAAGCAGTACTACAC
>NW_027519014.1:15000-22500 GCF_043159265.1 Tasmannia lanceolata
CTAATGGGATGCCCTGATACGTTACAAAATTTCGCTTTAGCCAATGATCTAATTAGAGGAATTATTGGGACTCTAGTCTCGAATTTCTTAATAGTAGTATCTATTAGAAATAAATTCTCTAGCATTTGACTCCTTACTACCGAAGGGTTTAGTTGTACACGCGAAAGATAGCCCAGAAAGTAGAAAGAATAATTGTATAATTGATTTATATGGATACTCTCAGGTTGAGACCACAAGTAAAAATGACATTGCCATAAATTGACAAGGTGATATTTCCATTTCTTCATCAGAAAATGAGTCCCTTTTGAAGCCAGAATCGCTTTTCCTTGATATCTGACATAATGCATGAAAGGATCCTTGAACAACCATAGGGTCTTCTGAAAATCATTACGAAGCACTACTAAAAGATGTTCTATTTTTCCATAAAAATGTGTTCGCTCAAGAAGGGTTCCCGAAGATGTTGATCGTAAATGAGAGGATTGTTTACGGAGAAAAACGAATATGGATTCGCATTCATATACATGAGAATTATATAGGAACAAGAAGAATCTTTGATTCCTTTTTGAAAAAAGGGAAATGGATTTCTTTGGAGTAATGAGACTATTCGAATTACGAGACTCGTAGAGAAAAAATCTCAACAAATGCAAAGAGGGAGCATCTTGTATCCAGCAGCGAAGGGTTTGAACCAAGATTTCCAGATGGATGGGGTGGGGTATTAGTATATCTGACACATGATTTAAATGTGAAAATTTGTCCTCTAAAAAGAGAAATATTGAATGAATAGATCGTATATGAGATTTTGCTATTTCTTTTTCTTCTAGGGAAGATACTAATCGTAGTGAGAATGGAATTTCCACAATGACTGCAAAAACCTCTGACATCATTTGAGAATCAAAATATTTGTTGTTCCCAACAAATAGATTTTGTTTAGAATCTTTAACCGAAAGAATCAAATGATTCTGTTGATGCATTCGAGTAATTAAACGTTTCACAATTAGTGAACTGAATTTATTGTCATAACCGAAAATTTCCATGGGTTTGTAAAGAATCGATCCATTTAAACCATGATCATGAGCAAGTGCATAGATATACTCCTGAAAGAGAAGCGGATATAGGAAGCATTGTTGTCGAGATCCGTCTATTTCTAAATATCCTTGTAATTCCTCCATTTGAAATGATACTTGAATCAAAAGCATAGAGATTTCTTGGGTTATCAAATAATACATAGTGCGATACGGTCAAAACAAGGTATCAAGGTATATAGTAATAAAAGAATCGATTAAGAAAAGAATGGATACCCCGGAGACAAGGAAGCCAATCAACAGATCCTCCATTTTTCCATCTAATTTTTTGTTTCGTTATAGTTACAAGAGATGACTGGAAATCCTTTATTTTTGCAAGCCGATCGCTCTTTTGACTTTGGAAAAATTCTCTTTATCAGTATACCGTTCTTCTACACATTCGTTTCCACTCCATAATCGAGAAAGAAAAGAATATTTAATAGTTAGGATTCATTAAAAAAAGGAATCGATAATCTACTCACAGGAGAACCCTTTCCCCCATCAGGCACTAATCTATTTTTAACATCTAATTAGATCGGGTAATCATTCGAATTAAGAACAAAAGCTCGTTACTTTTGGTTTCCCTATAATTGGAGCGATAGAGCCCTATCCATTTATTCACTCGATCCAATGGTGAATTGGTTTGGTCCCGTTCCAAGAATCAAAACAAGATTTTGTACCGATTCGGTAAGGATAAAGTATTATCAACAAAATTCTCCATTGATACGACATGCTATTTTTTCCATTCATTCCCTTTCAGGATCAGTCGTGGTCTTACAAACTATACCAATGGTATGGACGAATCCCTTGCTTCATCCAAATGTGTAAAAGATCATAGCCGCACTTAAAAGCCGAGTACTCTACCGTTGAGTTAGCAACCCGGAAAAATATGGTGTGTAGATACGATCGGAATAAAAATAAAACTCAAACCAAGAGATTGGGATTGGATTGCTCGACCCCGTCAAAACATTGAACTAGTAACAAACAAATCTAAAAGAAAATTTGATGATCAATTATGAACATCAAAATGAACAGATTAGATGAAAATACAACGAATTCCCGGATCAATATAGATGGATGCCAAAATTTATGGATCATCCATATTTTTATCAATATTTTTTTTTTTCATTTTTCATTAAGAAGATACTTCTTGTGTCGCAGCGAATCTGGCGAACTCACCATTTGAGTGAAATTGAAATAAAGTAAAGAAATAAAGAAACAAACTTATGAGGCTGGGATAAATGGATCTATTTATCCACGATCAAATTATATTTGATCGATACAACATTGTCAATATGAATTGAATGTTGGTTGAGAAAACAAATTCAATTAAAGAAAATAAGTACTTGTGTTGGATTGACACTACACAGATCAGAAATGAAGTGTGGATGGGGGAATAAATAAGAAAAAAAAAAAAGTAGGAAAAAAATCTCTAGTTTATTCAATAGAGGTACAATAAACAAGATTGACCCCTTGTTTGTTGGTGGAGTCCCAACGAAAACAATCCGATTGATGGTAATCCCATACCATCATTTTCTAGATCCGATTATTTCATCTATTCACTCGAGATTTTTTTTTCTATCTGTCTCATATCAATAAAAAAAGATTTTTTTTCGTTATCGTTATCTGATATGGGATTATAGAGGAGCAATAGTGAATAGGTATGAATAGAGTAAGAAAAATCGGAGTGGTGGAGAAAGAATTACACAAAGCTCGATAAGATACTGGGCACCCCCCTTTTTTGTTTATTTCATTTATTTCATTTCGTTTGATTAATTCGAAGTTCCTTAAAGACCTCTGCCTTCTTTGAAATATCATGAACAGTTCCTGTAGGTTGAGCGCCTTTTTCAAGGAAATATAGAATAGCAGGAACGTTTGAATAAGTTTGATTCTTTATCGGATCGTAAAAACCCACTTTACGAAGATCTCTTCCTTCTCTTTGGGATCGAACATCAATCGCAATGATTCGATAGATGACTCATTGGGATAGATATAGATGAACAATGCCCCCCCTAGAAACGTATAGGAGGTTTTCTCCTCATACGGCTCGAGAAAGAATGATTCGAGTTTGAATTTATGCTATGCATATCATATAGTGACAAATGTATCCATAAAATCATCAATTAGACTATAAGTTGAGTCGTTTTTTTTGTTCTTCCTTCCTTTCCTTTCCTGAAAAAAAAAAAGAAATATCATTCGTACTCATAACTCAAGTTGGGCAATTCTCAAAGAGCTTAAAGGGAAATCCTTGGACATTTGTTGAGCCGTCTCTAACCTCTTTTATTTGTCCCGCCTAGAATCTCTTTTTCTTCCTCATTCTGATCTAGTTCCAGTTGTTGAGACAATTGAAAATGGTGTTTCCTTGTTCCGGTATCCTTTATCTTTGCTTTGAATCATTGGGTTTAGACATTACTTCGGTGATCCTTAATCGTTTCAAAATGGTCGCAACATACCTTTTGTTATTTCTTTCTATTGAAAGAATCATACGAACGATTGATTCCCCTGTAATACACTTTTGATCAAAATAGTTTTACCAATTCCGGCAAATTTTACTTTGTTTTTTTTTATTCGAAACTTGTTGGAATTTGAACCTTTGGATTTCTATATCGAAGATATACTTACGAAGTTGTTCCAACTTATTGATTGGCACTAACCCTAGATCCTTCCCCTTGATAAATGAATCAATACTTTATACTCGAGCTACATCATGTACTATTTACAACCCCCAATTTTGGGGGGTCCTAGTAGAACAGAACAAACTATGTCGAGCCAAGAGCATCTTCATTGATATAAAATGGTGGATGCAAGAATCCACAGCCGATCATGTCTTTCAAGTCGCACGTTGCTTTCTACCACATCGTTTCAAACGAAGTTTTACCATAACATTCCTCTAATTTTGAACCGGTATGGAATTGATTCAATATGGAATCCGGAATAGTCATTGGCTCAATCGGTACGCTCAATCGGTACACAGCAGTCCATACTTTTATATTTATATATATATAAATTATATATATAAATAGATATTTATATCTATATTTTGATTTTGATATATATTTTGATATCTATATTATAGATATTTTGATATATATATGGATGGATAGGTATTCATCTAGAGAAGGCCCCACAAGCAAAGACAAAGATTCAATCTTACCCCATATTCGACCGTATGAATGAAACACATTTCTAAAAAAGACGAATAAACGAATTACTTAACACTTCTTTACATCTACATCTTCAACAGATTGTTCGGGACAATCAATCATGAAGGATCCAACTCTTTCTCGAACAACTAAATTAAAGAAAGGTCTTTAATTAGATTCTCAATACTCAATACCGGAACAAAATAAGTCATTAGCCAAATAAGCTATTCCAATGACTCGGAAAAGTCGCAAATGAATCGATTATAGACTAGGTTCATCAATCTCGCGCTTCTTCAAGTATCTAAGGATTGATAAAGGAATCATGAAAAAAGGTTTCAAGAATTTCCTACTTCGACATCATAATTTCCTACTTCGACATCATTATCATTAATGGAAATAAGTTTTCCTGTAATGACTAAATTTGATCATCATAAGACATAAGAGAAATCCATGTTCCTTTTCCAATTGAATCATTAATGATTTAAAGCAGGTAGATGGATCGAGAAACAAATTCAATTTATTTGTTTTCATGGGGATGGGATGGATGGAAAAAAGCTCTCATGTAAGATAAGATTAAGGTTGTTATTCTTCCATCTGATTGATAAAACCAGAACCGTAGGAGTATGATCTTTCCGTATCCATCAGATACACAGAACAATTGTCAACGGGAGTAATCATAGATATTTAAGGTAAGGTATCAAAGATCTTTTTCACCGCAGCCGAAATACCGGTATCACTGAAATAGAACAAACAATAACAATACATGTAGGCATGGTTCATTTTATACAGATTTTGCTTTACTTTAGGTTTAGTAACCCTTCCATAAATTCTATCAAGTCAAAAGTAAAGTGAATGGAATATATGAATCTTCCTCCCAATCACTACATTGACTTCCAATTATTTATTGTAGCCAGATGCAAAAAAAAAAAAAGCAATTAGGCTCAAAGAAAAAAAATCTGTTCCATATTGCACTTTATTGTTTATTAATGAGATCCGGACGACACAGATATTGAAAAATTGATACCTTCCATTGCCGATTAACTCGAATTCTATGGGGATCATGAATCATACCCCAAGACAATCAAATAATAAAAGATCCTCTTGCGGTATGTTATATTATCTTGTATAGGTACAAAGCAAAATGGGTCCAGATCAATTCGTTGTTCTTAATTTTGATTTTACCCCACCCACACCCAGTCTTAAGAACTTTAATCCCAGTGATGTAATTAGTCCCAAGAACTCCCTCCTGTTTAGGATTCAGGATCCACATAGAATTAGTCATTTTGACTAACATGTTTAGTTTCGAAAAAATAGAGATCTTATCTTTCGCATTTCAACTTAGAATGCATCATGTGAGAATCAAAATATAATAGATGGGCATAAAGTTTCTATAAGTGACTAACTTACCCCAATATGAATATGAGTAGAGCGGGACGGGCATACACTGAACGGCCCATCCCATTTTTTTTTTAATTCAACTTTGATCTATGTTCCCATCCTACCTAATATCAAAAAGGTAAAAGATGTTTATTTCCATCCGCAATTTATACTCGATTCTTTTTCTTACAATTGGAAATCGAAAGGAATCTATGATTCATAGAAGAATCATTAGAACTCAGAAAGAAAAATTGGATCATATTGTATCCAACCTTATACCTTATACTCTTAAACAGAAGATTGTTAAAGAGAACAATCTTTGTTTTGATAGAAGCGGTCTGGGACGGAAGGATTCGAACCTCCGAGTAACGGGACCAAAACCCGCTGCCTTACCACTTGGCCACGCCCCATTTAGATTTCAATTCGACACTAATAAACACTAATATTGTTATTGGTTATTCGTCAATTCCAGCCCAAATATCTATGGAATAGGTTGTTGCTAGGATTCTATACGTGTAAATGTAGAATGAAAATGAATTCATTGATCATTCCATATAAGTCAATTAAGATATTGTATGAAAGTATGATTCCTTCTATTCTCATTTGAGAATTGAAGGATTTTTGATTGGGGGAAGTTCAAAGAAAAAGAAAGAAGGATTTTTTGTCTTCTCTTCTTTCTTAATTTTTCCCTTATATCAATAACTCAATAAAAATGAAATTATCTCCAAGAACGAAATATTTCTTATGCTTAATATCTTTAGTTTGATCTGTATCTGTCTTAATTCTGCCCTTCATTCGAGTAGCTTTTTCTTCGCCAAATTGCCCGAAGCTTATGCTTTTTTCAATCCAATCGTAGATTTTATGCCAGTCATACCTGTGCTCTTTTTTCTCTTAGCCCTTGTTTGGCAAGCTGCTGTAAGTTTTCGATGAGATCTTTAATACTGTCCTAGAAACATTCATATTCATGATTTATTCGATAAAATAAATTCAACTCTAACATAACAATTGATAAGATCAGATAAGTCTTACATTATGAACCCTCGATTCAAAGATTGAAATTCTTTTGCTTTTTGATAGCCGCGATGAATCTGGATCACCTAATTTCCGCATTATGCCCTTCCAGTTCCAGGGGTCAAAGACCCCATTATGGTACCCCATAATACCTAATTGGGGTATGACAAGATAATTTTGGTAACAAAGGAATTCCTGCAAATTCCTTTCTTTTCTAGAAACCACTTTTTCATTTCTTTTCTTGGTGTCAAGGATATGTGGTACAAAAATAGAGAATCTATTCCCTTATTTCCTTTGCAAAAAACAAAAAAAAAATGATCTTGGAGATTGTGCAATGCTTACTCTCAAACTCTTCGTTTACACAGTAGTGATATTCTTTGTTTCTCTCTTCATCTTCGGATTCCTATCTAATGATCCAGGACGTAATCCTGGACGTGAGGAATAAAAAAATCAGAGATTTTTCATTATTTCCTTGCTTGATTTCTGCATTTTCCTATGCTTTTCTCTATTCCAGACATTTAACTATGATAAAGGACTTGATATTTTTTCGAATTCGAAAGATAAATCTCAAGTGATCCGAGGGAACGGAGAAAGAGGGATTCGAACCCTCGGTACGAACAGCTCGTACAACGGATTAGCAATCCGTCGCTTTAGTCCACTCAGCCATCTCTCCCAATTACAAAAAGATAATTCATATGCGACGCCTGAAGTAAATATTGATCAAAGTCTTTCTTTATCTTTATTTATTTATTTTATACATTTATTTATACTTACTATATTATACTTACTATATATATACGAATTATCTTTATTTATTTATTTTATACATTTATTTATACTTACTATATTATACTTACTATATATATACGAATTTTATCCGCAATTCAATTTGGATAACGATTCGAAAC
>NW_027519014.1:27500-31951 GCF_043159265.1 Tasmannia lanceolata
TATAATTTCGCCCCACTTTTGATTGATTTCTTTTTATTTATTTACTTATTTATAAATATGAATTTATTTATAAAATAGATTCATTTCATTTTGAAATTTCATTTATTCTTTATTATTATTTCAATTGAAGTTCCCAATCCAATAAAATACTTATTAATATGAGGTCCCGGGTCTCATGCCAATTGCGAAATACCTCGTTTGTTACAACGCTTCCTAAAAGTGAAAAAAAAAAAAGGGTTCCATTAAGGATGGAAAGGAAGAAAGCGAGTGGATCTACTAATTCCTCATCCTCAAATCAGCCTTTTCCCTGGGGTGGGGTATTGTCTCAACGAATAAGTGGTTGTAGGAGTAAAGTGTTGATATAATTCGAAGAAGCAAGCGGCAAGTTCACGGCAATCAAATAAGAAAAAAATAAGTACGTATTTTTCACATTTATAGGATTAAACAAAAGGATTCGCAAATAAAAGCGCTAATGCCACGACCAGTCCGTAAATTGTTAAAGCTTCCATAAAAGCCAGACTAAGCAATAAAGTACCTCGTATTTTACCCTCTGCTTCTGGTTGTCTCGCAATACCTTCTACAGCTTGGCCCGCAGCAGTACCTTGACCAACTCCAGGTCCAATTGAAGCAAGCCCTACGGCCAATCCAGCAGCAATAACGGAAGCGGCAGAAATCAGTGGATTCATGGTAAGCTCCTCGCACCAAAATAAAGAAATGGTTAATGATACAATCACTGAATTATGACTTATTATTCCATCACTAAGATCCATCGGGTCGAAGTAACTAAGAACTCCAAATTGAAGTGATGATATTACTGAATCATCATAACTGCTTCAATATCTCGTTTTTAGTTCCTATCCATGGAGTCTTTGTAAAGTCATACGATTCTAGTTCTTCCATTTCTTTGTTCCGAACCACTCTTTCAATTCTTCGCTCTTTCTCTTCTATATCCTTAACTTCATCTGTTTATTCATTCAATCCACAGCCAAAGATGAAACGGAAGTCCTTCCGTTGGAATCCATCTAACTTCAGTGGGATGGGAAATAATATATATGGATAGTCCATATATAACTCGTGAATATCTAATATCACATATACATATGTTTCTTCCATAACGTAAACCATTCGTATCTTATATTGAATTGGATTATAGAATCATTCTTCGAAACATACACAGGGATTGAATTATAGCCATTACATATACCCAGCTCAACCTCCCTAACCTACCTTTTTCTGAATCTTATTTGTTTGTAAACTTTTCTCTTCCTTTTCTTTATCATTATTGCGCATTGATATAAACGGATGGATTCATCAGCCCGAACCATTCCATATCCATATCAAGATTTGATTGATCCAATTGCAGACAATTTTTGTCAACCATTGAATTGATAGAACATAGTTTTTTTGTTTAGGCATACGTCGGAAACAGATAACATAACAATTCTTTCTTATTCAAATTATGAATCGTAATACCGTAATCGTAATTGACTGATATAAATAGAATATCAATTGGAGAGGTATGACGTAAATGGACCAAACGGGAATCTTAGGAAAAAAGATCTTTTCGATCTCTTTCCTTTTTTTTTTTTTAATTCCCTAATATCGTACATCTTTATTGACCCTACTCTAAATCGTATCTACCATATTTGTAGATATCCATCATGTTCCCCAAGTAGATTATCTTGAGCCACCCATGAGTTGGGATAGTCTTGTTTTTTTTTTCAAAAAAAAAAAAACAAGACTATTTTGGAAGCTAGTCAATGATGACCCTCCATGGATTCACCTATATAAGCCGCGGCTAAAGTCGCAAAAATAAGAGCTTGAATCCCGCTTGTGAATAATCCAAGAAACATGACAGGTATAGGAACCACTAAAGGTACTAAAGAAACAAGAACAACAACTACTAATTCATCAGCCAATATATTCCCGAAAAGTCGAAAACTAAGTGATAAAGGTTTTGTGAAATCTTCTAGGATGTTAATTGGTAAAAGTATTGGAGTTGGTTGAATGTATTTACCGAAATAGCCCAATCCCTTTTTAGTAAGACCCGCATAGAAATATGCCACTGACGTGGGTAAAGCTAAAGCAACAGTAGTATTTATATCATTCGTGGGTGCAGCTAACTCCCCATGAGGTAACTGTATGATTTTCCGAGGTAAAAGAGCACCTGACCAGTTAGAAACAAAAATAAATAGGAACATAGTTCCAATAAAAGGAACCCAAGGACCATAATCTTCTCCAATCTGAGTTTTGCTCAAGTCTCGAATGAATTCAAGTACATATTCGAAGAAATTCTGACTGTTAGTTGGAATGGTTTGTGGGTTCCGAACAGCTATAGTGGCTGAACCTAATAAGATAGCAATTACGACCCAAGAAGTGATAAGTACTTGGGCATGGACTTGGAAACCCCCTATTTGCCAATAGAAATGTTGGCCTACTTCCACACCGGATAGATCGTATAACCCTTTGAGTGTGTTGATGGAACATGGTAGAACATTCATATTGCCCTCTGACAGAAATAGAACTTAAAAAAGAATTATTTTGATTCAACCCTCTCTTTCTCGACTCGACTACTTTAAATCGTATATTTAGGATACCAAGTAATCACATAATATCCCCAGTGATTTTGATCTCTTTTTTGAGATTCAGAAATAGTAACCGATTAAATCAATCTATGGGGTTCAAAAAGTCATTGGCTTATCTTATTATTAATCAACGATTTCTTATATAGCTAGAACGACCCTCACAAATTGCGGATACTAATTTGTTAAGAATCAATCGGATTGACGCTATAGCGTCATCGTTGGCTGGAATAGAAATATCTGCGAGATCCGGGTTACAATTTGTATCGATTAAGCAAATCGTCGGAATCCCTAAAGTGAGACATTCTCGAAGAGCCGTATATTCTTCTTGCTGATCAACGATGATTACAATATCGGGTAAGCCCGTCATATATTTGATCCCACCCAAATATGTTTGCAGGTGAGATAATTGTCTCTTCAACATTGCTGCATCTCTTTTCGGTAGACGGTTGAGTTTCCCCGCCTTTTGTTCCGCTTTCAAATCCCTAAACTTATGAAGTCTCGTTTCTGTAGTGGACCAATTCGTTGACATACCACCGAGCCATTTTTTATTAACATAATGACACCGAGCCTTTATTGCAGCTGATGCTACTGAATCAGCTGCTTTATTTTTGGTACCAACTATTAAGAAGTGTTTTCCCCTACTTGCTGCATCAAAAACTAAATCACAGGCTTCTGACAAAAAACGAGCAGTTCTAGTAAGATTTGTAATATGAATACCTTTACGCTTTGCAGAGATGTAAGGTGCCATTCTAGGATTCCATTTCCTAGTACCATGACCAAAATGAACTCCTGCTTCCATCATCTCTTCTAAATTAATGTTCCAATATCTTCTTGTCATTTTTCCCCACACTTTCTCTTTTTTTTTTTTTTAAGAGACGAGGTACCCTGAAATAAATAATTGTTCCGACGGAACCTTCTCCCGGAGATTGACCCTTGATACATGGTCCAAGTGATTAATTCCTTTCTATTCGTTATTATCTTTATTACCCAATAAAAAGACCGGACCATACCATATAATTAAAGTTAAAAGAAAAGAATCAATTTGCTCTTAGGAATCATGAAATCCCGTAAATTATTGTTCTGGTGTATTATGGAAATTATTTGGGATGTAAGAACCAAATAATTCTCTGTGGTGGAACAAAATATCTCTAATTTCCCCCTCGAATAGATTCTTCTTTTTGATTTCCAAGGGAATGTTGTTGTCTTGCCTTGAACGGTGCACTAATCCCTTGAATCCGGTACCAACAGGTATCATCCCCCCCAGAACAACGTTCTCTTTCAGGCCTTTCAACCAATCAATACGACCTCGTAGAGCGGCTTTTGCTAAAACTCGAGCAGTTTCTTGAAAACTTGCTTCGGATATGAAACTTTGAGTATTCAGAGATGCCCTGGTAATTCCCAATAAGATGGCTCGGTAACAGATCGCTTCTTCCAAAGCACGCCCTGTTCGTTCCGCTCGAAACAATCCTATTAGTTCTCCGGGTGAAAAAACATTAGACATTCCATCTTCTGAAACCAACACTTTTGATGTTATTTGACGTACAATAATCTCTATATGCCTATTATGGATTTGCACCCCCTGGGATCGATAAACCCTTTGGATCTTATTAACCAAAGAGATACGACTTTGCGCTATGGTTAGCTCAGCACCAATCAAGAATTCCCACGGAATTCCAAGAATTCTTTTTATATGTTCGTTCCAACCCTCAACCCTCTTTTCTAGGTTCATCGATATTGAATCAATCGAACGCACTTCTAACACTTGTTCCACTTTTGGAAGACCTTGCGTTATATCACCCGATCTCGATTTTTCATATATAAATGTAACTAATGTATCCCCTTCGTAAAGGATTTCTCCATAATGAC
>NW_027519015.1:0-7500 GCF_043159265.1 Tasmannia lanceolata
TCGGATTGAGCTGACATCCGTTACGGTCGTTCATTCTATTCAAAGAATCTCCGTTCCAGAAACGTACGTGAGACTTTCATCTCATACGGCTCCTCCCTTCTGTGCATAGTAATAAGGGGAATAATCCATGGAATCAAAAAAGATTGAAATATTCTCATTATGAACTGACAGGGGCTGGTGTTTTTACAAGAAATCTCTAGCCAGCCTTCCTGCAAGAGGTCTATATTTTCTTAACACCAACCATGTTGGTGCTAGATAGAAATGGTAACTCCAACAATTTCTTTGTCCTCAACGCCCCCTATTTCCAGGAATTAGTCACTTCAACGATCTTCGATGGTTATACGGGTATCCAAAGTACGAACGAGATGGATGTTTGTTGTCCCAACCATTCTTGTTAGTCCCGATCCCGATAAGGAAAAGGGGTAATTTATAACAAAGTTTTCGCGTTGTTGATTCCTAGGTGTAGTGCTTCTTCCTCTATGCCGCCTATTGGTCTGGTCCTAGTGGAGTCGGATTGACCTACAATACAGAACCTGTAGGTGTAACCTTTCGCTCAATACTCAAATCAACAATTGAAGCATCTGAGGCTGCATCAATCGGGGATACACGACAGAAGGAATTGTTCTATCTCTAAATTTCACCTTCACCGAGCATAGGTTTATTTCAAAAATCTTTTTTCTTTGTATTACGAATCATGTCTCTTTCTCGTAAGACTGAGGTCGGTAAATCATAAATAATAAATAAATAATAATAAAAAAAAATCAAATCGCACCATCTCTGTAATAGGTAAATGCCTCTTTTTCTCCTGAGGTTGTCGGAATTATTCGTAATAAGATATTGGCTACAATTGAAGAGGTCTTATCAATAAAATTTCCATTTATCCGAGATCTAGGCATGGTTAACAATCCATTCCATAATTCTTCTCATTACCCCTAGAGGGAAAATGATCCCACAAACAAAGGAATTGTATAGTACGAAATCACATAAAAACAAACGGACTCATTCTAAAAAAAAAGGTGTCGACCTTCCACTCAAATTGTCCCTTTGGGGCAGGGATGGATAGGAAATATTTGAATCCGATTGTATTTCATTTAAATTAAGTATTAAGTATAAATATTAAGTAGTATACCAATGAACGGAACTATTCCTATTTTATCGAAGCTCAGGAATCAAGGAAGTTTTTCCTACAGATTCTGATGACTCTAGAAGTTTTGATTTGATTATGATCCAAAGAAAAAAAAAATCAAATCAAATAATAGAATCATTCCATGATGAAAATAGAATAAGAATAACCATCCATTTTTTGTGCATAGTGTGTATACACCACGCAATCGAAATATCAAAAAAATCCATGGGACGATTCATGAATTTGTAATAGATTGTGGGGTAGCTCATGAGAGGAATTGTTGTTGAGAAATCTGAAACTAGAAAGGAATTTTGGAATTCCTATGGAACCATAATAGTCTAAATGTAACCATAGTATAAAATAGGGTCAGTTGACTTGTTCCAATTCATTGGTTTAATCCAGTATAAATCTAAGAATAAGACGGGATCGTCTTCTTGACAAACATGAATAGATAGATTCTATCTATTTTTTTTTAATCTTTTTAATAAGATAAGAAAAAGATAAGAAAAAAAATGTTTTTTTATCCCTCGATCCTCGAGGGAAGATCTTTCTTTAATGAAAAGTTTTCTATTTTCTATTTAGAATTGATTGGTCATACCTGTATTGCAATAATACAATAATATGAATGACTCGCTATTCACTCGGTTTCTGGGTCATAATCATAAGATTATGTAGGAGAGATGGCCGAGTGGTTCAAGGCGTAGCATTGGAACTGCTATGTAGGCTTTTGTTTACCGAGGGTTCGAATCCCTCTCTCTCCGTACCTTCACCTAATTCACCAACGGTACCGACTACAATGTATCAAATCAAATAACAATTGATACGAGTATTCCAATCGTACTTTATTTGATATAGATTCTCTATTCCTAATTGCTGTGGTATGGAAAATACCGGAACGGAAAGAATGGACAAGGAATAAAAATCTCACCGCTGATCCATTTGTAATACGTGAATGGGAGAAAAATCCGGATCAAACCTCTTAGATCTATTTACTTCGGCGAAAGAAAAAAAAGGGGCTTGTCCAAAGCTTTGTTATTTTAGTTAGGTTCAAGTCTGACGGGAATAATATTCTACGACTAGCAACTCATTGATTTTCAAACCGATCCACTTAATATCTATTATTTGATTTACTAATCCTTTATATTGGGATGAATAAAGACTCAAATGTTTTGCCAACTCCTCGTGGGGGGATGAATCCATATAATTTTGAATCAGAGCTCTGGATCTTTGTTCATCCCTCATAGTAATAATATCTTGGGGTTTGCAGCGATAACTTGGGATATCTACTATACGGCCATTAACTAAAATATGTCTATGATTAACTAATTGCCTGGCTCCCGGAATGGTCGAAGCCATACCCAATCGAAAAAGGATGTTATCCAAACGCATCTCAAGTAGTTGTAGTAAAACCTGACCTGTTGACCCTTTGGCTTTCCCAGCAATACGAACATATCTAAGTAATTGTTGCTCTGTCAGACCATAATGAAAACGCAATTTTTGTTTTTCTTCTAGACGAATACGATATTGAGATCTTTTCCCGGAACGCGATTGGTTTCTAAGATCACTTCCGGATCTAGGTCTTTTCCTAGTGAGTCCCGGTAAAGCCCCTAGACGGCGTATTTTTTTGAAACGAGGCCCTCGGTAACGAGACATAAAGACTCCTTAATTTTATTGAAATTTCATTTTACAGAATAAACCTAAATTAATACTGAACTAAACGATAAACGAAGCTAAATCCACTGAAGTACTACAAAGAGGAATAAGATGAATTGTATCAATATCCGTATTATTTTGTATATTGTATATATGGGAAGTTAAGGATCCTTTTCTTGATTTGTTCTGTATAGATCAAACGGCTCCAATCCGTTTTTTATTCTTTATTCATAGTTGGAAGTTCCCGCGACATAACATAATAGATCGGTAACCCGACATTTGGAGAAAAAAAAGGGGGGGGTCTTCTCAATATTCCTTGGTCTCAAGGAAAGATGATCAATCCTGATAAAAAAAAAAAAATAGAACAAATAGAGAAAGCCGACTATCGGAATCGAACCGATGACCATCGCATTACAAATGCGGTGCTCTAACCTCTGAGCTAAGCGGGCTCATATAACAGAAATAGTGCGTGAATAGGAATTCGGGAAACTATTGGGATCTTAGTTAGCTATTAGCTATTAATAATTATTAATATTAATTATTATAAATTATTATAACATATTAATTAATATTAATAATTATTAATATAATATGAATTTTGATTTTATTTTTGATTATTTTCTATTTGATTATTTATTTTTGATTATTTCATTTATTAGTAGTCACTAGCACTAGAATTTTTTTTTTTCATTCAAATCAAATTTAAAAAACGCAAAATAATACTATATACATATGAAATAATTCTATATTCTATTATAGAATAGAATATAACTATTAGTTATAGCAGTTATAGCAGATTATATGAATTCTATTTCTATTAGAGTGTAGTTCCTAAGGAAAGGATAAGATAAGGATGCAATCCAGATCCTACTGAGATATTCCTTTTGTTTCATTCGGAAAGGGAGGAGATAGGACGAAAAAAAAAAAAAGAAGAATGAATATCGACCGTTCCAGTATTCCAAACTGCGCGGGAAAAATGAGAGGGGGGGGGAACATCTATATGTGGGATATATCCATCCATATTGAATTGCAGATACATCAATGATAGAATCATTTCTGATTGGACCAAATAATGGAATGGTCCTCCAATAGATATGAAAGAAGATGGGCAAGAAATAAAATAGGAGCAGACACTTTTTCGATATAGGAATCAGTATCTAATGAATTCAATGGTTCCAACATAAATGAAAGAAGGGGATGGGATCACAATGAGATCGAGATCTCATAAGGGGGATATGGCGAAATTGGTAGACGCTACGGGCTTGATTGGGTTGAGCCTTGGTATGGAAACCTACTAAGTGGTAACTTCCAAATTCAGAGAAACCCTGGAATTAAAAATGGGCAATCCTGAGCCAAATCCAGTTTTCTGAAAACAAGGGTTCAGAAAGCGAGAATCAAAAGAAGGATAGGTGCAGAGACTCAATGGAAGCTGTTCTAACGAACGGGGTTGACTACATTGGTAGAGGAATCCTTCTATCAAAACTCCAGAAAGGATGACCTTATTTAAGTACATAGACGTACTTAAATATCAAATGATTAATCACGACCCGAATCCGGATTTTTTGATTATTTATATGAAAAATTGCAGAATTCTTGCTAAATTAAATCGATTCCAAAAGGAAGAATCGAAGATTCAGTGATCAAATCATTTACTCCAGAGTCTGAAAGATCTTTTGAAGAACTGATTAATCGGACGAGAATAAAGATAGAGTCCCATTCTACATGTCAATACCGACAACAATGAAATTTATAGTAAGAGGAAAATCCGTCGACTTTTGAAATCATGAGGGTTCAAGTCCCTCTATCCCCAATAAAAAAAAAAAGGCCTATTTTATTCCATTCCCTAACCATTTATCCTCTTTTTTCGTCAGTGGTTCAAAATGAGCTTAGCTATGTTTCTCACTCACTCTACTCTTTCACAAATGGATCCGACCAGAAATCTTTCTCTCTTATCACAAGTCTTGTGATAGATATGATCTACGTACAAATGAACATATATGGCAAGGAATCTCCATTATTGAATCATTCACAGTCCATATCATTACTCTTACACTTACAAAGTCTTCTTTTTGAAGATCCAAGAAATTCCAAGGCTGAGGTAAGATTTTCTAATGTTTTTTGAGTCCCTTTAATTGACATAGACCCAAGCCCTCTAGTAGGATGATGCGTCGGGGATGGTCGGGATAGCTCAGCTGGTAGAGCAGAGGACTGAAAATCCTCGTGTCGCCAGTTCAAATCTGGTTCCTGGCACGTGGTTAATATATCGAATAGATACTCATACAAATGAATCGATATGGATCGGGATCCATATTCTATTCGTTAATAGTCTAGATCATGATACATACTTATCCATCTAGGGATATATCTAGATCCCCCATTTTTTTTTTTGATGGGTAAAGAAAAGAATTAGATTCTGTTCCCTCTTCTTTTTTGTTTGTTCATACTGTACCTGCTCTCGCTCAAAAAGAATGTTAATACTTCATACATATTTGAATTGAAGTTAGTTGGCTGAAAACCCAAAAGTCTAGTCTAGAGAGGAATCGAAGGGTAGGAATAGACAGGATTCATTTCAGATACAGTACAAAGAAAATCTGATCCCCTTTTCATTTCTGAATTTTGAGTTCATAATTTCATATTTTCTTTCATATTCTATTTCTTCACTTTCTCTTTCTTCACTCCCTCCTACGTGACTTTTCGGGGCCCATCTAAGTGATGTGCGCGGTACAAAGTTCATGGTGCAGAACTCTTTTGATTCATCCTATTGGCTTTGCTCATCCGAAATGGATATCTTCCAAATTGGGGAATATCAATGAAGCCCCTTTAGTAGCCCATTCATAATACTGAGATGAGAGTCCAGTTATTCTGTTTCATCTAGAACAGAACATAAAAAGATTCCTTGAATATCTGGAGTCGTAGAAGTGAATATTAGTTTCTTATCATTCAATGAGCATCTTGTATTTCATAGAAATTGGGGGCAATATAATCCTTACGTAGGGGCCAGCCTATCCAACTTTCAGGCATCAAGATACGTTTCAGGCGTGGATGATTTTCATAAGAGATTCCCAACATATCATAAGATTCCCGTTCTTGAAAATCAGCACTTTTCCAAATCCAGAAAACAGACGGGATTCTAGGATTCCTCCTTGGGGCAAATACTTTTATGCATACCTCTTCGGGTTGATCCACACCATACTGTATTCTCGTAAGATGATACACACTAGCTAACAACCCGCCCGGTGCTACATCATAAGCACACTGGGAACGTAGATAATTGTAACCATATACATATGAAATGACAGCAATGGAGTACCAATCCTCGGGCTTTATTTGTAAAGTCTCTATTCCTTGGTAATCGAAGCCCAAAGATCTATGCACTAGCTCATGCTTGACTAGCCAAGCAGATAAACGACCTTGCATCTTCTTGATCTCTCCCACATTTGTATTTGTATGAGTATTTCACATTTACGATGAAATTTATGAAGATTTACCCGCTGTTTGTTATTCTGCACAAAAGCATCCTGCCTAATTCACTAATTCGTGGGAAGATACTGAACTTTTGTATTTGAAAGATGTTTCAGTTTCAGGAGGTATTTCTGAAGTAGATGGAGATTTATAGAGTAATCCTTGATCGTAATTTCCAGTATGAGTACTGCGTCCAACATGAAACTTGTGATTGGTAGTAAAATATCGATTTTCCTGTTGAGACCCAATTTGATCTTCATAGATTTCTCGAGATACTTTCTTACGAAGTTTCGTTATAGCATCTATAACTGCCTCTGGTTTGGGTGGGCAGCCCGGCAAATAGACATCCACAGGAATTAGCTTATCGACTCCCCGAACGGTACTATAAGAATCCGTACTGAACATCCCTCCTGTAATAGTACAAGCTCCCATCGCAATGACATATTTTGGTTCAGGCATTTGCTCATATAATCTCACTAAGGAAGGCGCCATTTTCATTGTTACTGTGCCGGCTGTTAAAATGAGGTCTGCTTGCCTAGGACTCGATCTTGGTACCAATCCATAACGATCAAAGTCGAATCGCGAGCCTATTAATGAAGCAAATTCAATGAAGCAACAACTGGTACCATAGAGAAGCGGCCATAAACTGGAGAGTCTTGACCAATTCGAAAGATCATTCGATGTAGTTGAAATAACTGAATTTTGGGTTGTTTGGTCAAGTAACGGAAACTCAATAGAATTAATAACTGTCTCAATGTAATCTTTTCTTTGTTTTTGATTTTGATTGTCTGAATATTCAGGAGCTAAGACCATTCCAATGCTCCTTTTCGCCATGCATAAACTGAACCAACAATTGGGATAAGCACGAAAATGAAAGCTTCTATAAATACAGATACACCCAATACATCGAAACTCATTGCCCATGGATAAAGAAAGACCGTTTCAACATCAAAAACAACAAAAACTAGAGCAAACATGTAATAGCGAATTCGGAATTGTAACCAAGCATCCCCCATTGGTTCTATACCCGATTCATAACTAGAGAGTTTCTCTGGTCCTTCACTAATCGGGGCTAAAACTCCCGAAATTAGAAATGCTAAAATAGGAATAAGACTTGATATTATTAGAAATGCCCAGAAAATATCATATTCGTAAAGCAGAAACATAGATGCACTCTCATGAATGTGGAATATACCGAATTAGTCGATTCAAATTGGAATTGTCAATTCATCCATAACTGCTTAGTCGAAACAACAATT